>NC_133658.1:470775097-471072922 GCF_037893015.1 Macrotis lagotis | reverse complement strand
TGGAAGTCAATCTGTCAAGGCAGACTCAGAAACTGTTTGAAAACAATTACAGAACACTCCTCACACAAATAAAATAAGATTTAAATAACTAGGAAAATACCAACTGCTCATGGATAGGCCGAGCAAATAAATAAAATGACATTTCTACCAAAATTAGACTAATTGTTCAGTGTTCTACCAATCAAAATTCCAAAAAATTCCTTTAATGAATTAGAAAAAATTGGAAGTAAATTCATATCGAGAAATAAAAAGTCGAGAATCTCAAGAGATTTAATAAAAAAGAGTGCAAAAGAAGATAGCTTATCCCTACCAGTTCTAAAATTATATTATAATGCATCATTTATCAAAACTGGTACTGGGGCAGCTAGATGGCACAGTGGATAGAACACTGGCCCTGGAGTCGGGAGTACCTGAGTTCAAATCTGACCTCAGACACTTAATAATTACCTAGCTGTGTGGCCTTGGGCAAACCGCTTAACCCCATTACCTTGCAAAAGCCTAAAAAAATTCTAAAAAAACTGAACTGTCTGGCACTGGCTAATAAACAGAGTGGTGGATCAGCAGAATAGACTAGGTGCAATATCAGGAAATTATTATAGTAATCTGCTGTTTGATAAACCAAAGAGTTCAGCTACTGGTATAATAACTCTCTCTTTGATAAAAAAAAAACAAAAAAAACTGTTGGGGATAATTAGAAGTTATTATGAAAGAAACTTAGATTAGACCAACACCTCATACCCTATGCCAAGATAAGATCAAAATGGATACAGGATCTATACATAAAAAAAACAATATTATAAGCAAACTATAAGATCAAGGAACAGTTCATCTACCTGTCAGATCTATAGAATGGGAAGGAATTCATGACCAAGGAAGAAACAGAGAACACCATTAAAAATAAACTACATAATTTTGATTACATTAGATTAAAAATCTTTTGCACAGACAAAACTACTGTAACCAAGATCAAAAGAAATGTAGTAAATTGAGAAACAATTTTTTCGACTAGTGTTTCTGACAAAGGACTCATCTCTAAAGTATACAGAGAACTGAGTCAAATTAAAACCCTTCCCTGACAGATAGTCAAAGGATATGAAAAGTCAATTTACAGATGAGAACATCAAAGCAGTTCTTAGTTATATGAAAAATTATTCTAAATCACTAATTATTAGAAAAAATTCAAATTAAAACATCTCTGAGGTACCACCTCACACCTCTCATATTGGCATTTATGACAAGAAAGGACAGTGATCAACGTTGGAAAGGATATGGGAAATCTGTGACACTAATACATTGTTGGTGGATCTGTGAAGTCATCCAAGTTTTCTGGAGAGCAGTTTGGAATTATTTCCCAAAGACAACAAAAATGTGCATATCCTTTGATCCAGCAATACCATTACTGGGCCTATACCCTGAAGATATTATGAAAAAGGATAAAAACATCACATGTACAAAAATGTTCATAGCAGCTCTGTTTGTGGTGGCAAAGAAATGGAAACTGAGGGAATATCCATCAGTTGGTAAATGGCTTAACAAACTGTGGTATATGTCTGTTATGAAGCACTATTGTGCTATTAGAAACCAAGAGAGATGGGAATTCAAGAAAGCCTGGAAGAATTTGTATGAACTGATGCTGAATGAGATGAGCAGACCCAGAAGAGCATTGTGTACACCCTAACAGCAAGATGGGAGTGATGATCAAGCTTTCTTTTTGGTTGTTTTTTGCAAGGTAATGAGGTTAAGTGGCTTGCCCAAGGCCACACAGCTAGGAAATTATTAAGTGTTTGAAGTTGGATTTGAACTCAGGTACTCTTGACTCCAGAGCCAGTGTTCTATCCACTGTGCCACCTAGCCTCCCCAGTGAACAACTTTAATGGATTATTCATACCAAAAAGGCAACATTCAGGCACAATTTTGGGATATCTGCGATGCAGAATGCCATCTGTATCCTGAAAAAGAATTGTGGAGTTTGAACAAAGACTAAAGACTTCCTATATATTTTTAATTTTTTTTAAAAAAAGTGTCTTATTATGTAAAACTGATATTTTTATACTTTGTGTTTCTTCCTTAAAGATATGATTTCTCTCTCATCACATAGATCAGTGAATACTATGGTAAGGATGTAAAGACTAACAAAAGAGAGAGGCATACAAATCTATTCAAAACCCTACAAATAAATGTAAACAAAGAAAGGAGAGAGACAGATATCGAAACAGAAAGACAGAAACAGAGAGGGCAAGAGAGAGTATTGATTATAATTTTATATGTATCAGGTAGAAGAGTCACATTAATATAAGTAAAATAATTCATAAAATCAATAACATTCATAATGACACAATCGAACTAAAAGGGAGGAAAAACCTTCAATTCTCAATCTTCTAACAAATGCAAACAGATATAGGCCAAGAAGAGTCCTTTTTTTAAAAAAAATATAATCATATATTAATATTTAAACCAAGAAGTGTATTGCTTCAAATGGAAATGCATTAGAATAAGACCAAACATTTTCAAGGGTAACGGCAGGATGATCCATTTCTAAAGCATTAGTGTGTGTGTGTTTGTGTATGTGTGTGTGTATACACATGCACATCACAAGTATCTGAATATATGCCCAACTTCCACCTTGTATTCATGGAAATATAGGAAGGTAAAATAAATACAGCAGTGTTATGAAGTAAATTCAAGTGCCTGAACTATCAGAATATTTTTAAAAAACTTGTAAACTGAAAATAGTTTGACAGAAAGGAATTGAGGACTAGCAATTGACGATGCATATCGCAGTACCTTCCAAATGGAAATGCAATCAAAATATAGATAGAATTTTTAAGAGTTGGATTTCCATATAATTCAGGACTTTTAATAGGGAAAAAAAAAATCAGTTGAGAAACTAAAGAGATTTTTTTATAAATTAATTTTATAATTTTAAAAACTTAAATCAATAAAGCTGATGTAGTTATATAGAAAGAAATTAGTCTAGGAAAAAATACTTCAATAATCAAAAAAGGATAAAGATAATAAGCATAATTTAGGATAAGATTGTGTGTATGTGCCCAATTATAATTATATAGTTACATAGTGGATTGATATAAATACATAGCAAATTAGAAATTTTCTAATAATAACTATGAACTAAAATTAATCATATTGAAAACCACTACAATTCACAAATGATAAGGTAAATGCAAAGAAAACCACTCTGAGCTTTTTGTTCATTCATCAAATTAGAAAAGCTATTTAAAATTGAAATTTTCAATACTAAAAATAATAAGATTCTAGATTTGAATTATAATGCATTTTCACAATTATCAATCTTGAGCAATTATCCTTAATTACTCTAGAAGGGAGAACAAGTGAGAAAGGGAATGACATGAATATAATATTTATTTTAAAGGCAATATACTGGAAATAGTTTCCCTTAATAATATTATGATGCCAAACTGATATATGATAAGTTTAATAATTTTATCACTTGGGAGTCAGATTAGTCTCTTTTCCCAGAACCATAAATAGAAGAGGACTGATGGGTACTTTTTAAAATTTATTATAAAGTACTTTTCCATTTCTCAGACTAATCTCATTAATACCATGGATCACTTCTATATTTACTCAAGGAAATTTTTAAATGACTTTTTGCATAAATCACTCATATAACAATAAATTTCTTTCAAAAATTTCCTTCAAGCTATGTATTATTAATTTTTTCCCTTTTAAAGTTTTAGAAATATGCAATAGCATTAGAGAACAAAAATTAGTGGAACTACTATCTCTAGGGAAGAAGCAAAAATGTATAGTCAGAAGAACAAAGCTATACATAACTCCAGGAATACTGTATATATTTTGGATTTATGCTTTCAGAGTTTATAGAAAAATATAATTCCCTTGAGATTGAAAATTAGTGAAATTCAGTCTTAATTCAAGCTGTAGGTCAATATTTCCTTTATAATGAAGTTTCTTTTCCCCTCACCTCTTCTGTTTTATTCATGTAAAGTAGCTTAGTGTTAAGAGAGATTTTGAGTTACTAAATTTTATTACATAAATCTTCCAGAATAAAAGAAAAACAAAAATGAAATTATGAAATCCTGAGATTCAGACCTCTAAGCATGTTTTTCTCATGGAAGAAAAAATGGATATGGATTTGAACTTTTAATTTTACTTATATAGTACATAGTAAATGGGCAAAATAAAGTATAATAGTTTCTTCATTTTAATTTCAAAACAATGTAAAATGAGAAATGATTTTCATTCTCACCTCAATTAAAACATGCCAAGCCAAATTCACCATACTCACTAGGACACCATTTATTCATTAATATTATAGTGATTTCTTATTTCATTGTGATCATAAAAAGTAAAATTAACCATTTGGATATACATATTTTTAGTAGAATTCAATGTTTCATGTTGCCTAAAGCTCTGTCTTTTTGTTATCACAGTTATCTCATAATTAACCCATTAATATGTGATTACTAAGAGGAAATTTATTTGTTCATTTAGTAATGAAATGTATTTTTATATCCAGAGAACTTTCATCCATTCCACAAACATTCACTAAATAAAGTTCTTCACATAAAAAAAAATTCTTTGAAATAAATCTTGATTATTTCATGTTTACTTCCTTGAATTATGAGTTGAACATTATTGGTGTCATATAACTATTTTCTTTGAATCAAATTTTTCATGGTGTACCAACTACTTGAGTTCTCTGGCCAGCAGGAAACTGTTTTCAACTTTCAGAGAACAGTTCTCAATTTGCAGTGAATGAGATGCGAAGCAGAGATAGTAAAGCACTCCAAATTTTATTAGGGTTACACAGCAGCTTATATTTAGTCAACTGACCACTCATGCTACCACCTTAAGCAACAATCATATTAAAGATTACACATTGGTTAGATCATTACACATTGGTTAAACAGTTACACATTCTTATGCATACTTCATTGTTCTTGCTATAATGCAATTCTTGATCAATGTCAGAAGATACAAAGGAGCTGGTTCAAGCTGATGTTATGGAAAAGCAAAGGGGTTTGGATCATGCTGGTCTCCTGAGAAATCGAGCCAGTGTGTTTGCAAAACAAGATGCCAAGAGAGTCTTTAAACCACTACTTTTGTCATTTCACAACTATGGTCCTCAAGGATCCCTAAAAAATTTAATATTATACACAAAATCATCTTATAGAAGTTGTAAAGCTTATAAAAAGATTGCTTTTAGGTTACTTCTAATCTAGATTTTCTTTAAAAATATGAAATATCTTTTTCAAATAGCATAAAACTATGTAGTTAGCCAAAGGATTTACATGAGTAGGTTAAACTAAGTGCTATGTGATATATAATTATATGATATTTCATGGAGAATTGAGCCCTAGATCTCTGTTTTGCATGGTGGGCAGTGCCAAATTGTGTTCAGGGAAAGTAAGTTGGGTTAGATGGGATTATAGGTTTCCAAGATTTAAGCATATTTTCAAACATTAAATAAATATTATAAAATTCAAATTTTTACTAGGCAATTTGCTAACTACTCTAAGAAAAGTCTCAACAAACAAATTAGTTAGAAAAAATCGGGAATATTGTCTTGAGATGTGTATATCTGGACTGTTTTTTTAAATTTATTACATTTGTCCTCATTCAAATACTCATTAATAAGCAGAGATTATCTTTATCATCTTTATTCTCTCTGCAACTAGAAAAATATGAGAGTCAAGAACTGAGAGAGAACTTTAGGGTAGTATTTCCCAAGGATATATACTAAATAGCAGATGGAATTTAATTGTTGGCCAGAGTACCAATTTTTAAAGCATTTGGTGTCTGGAAATTCAATCAGGAGGACTGTCAGAAGCTAATGCTTTATCAACTATCAGGAGCAGAGACTATGCTCAGTAACCACAATAATTAAAGGACCTAATGAGAATCAGAATATAATCAAACTGATAATTTAGGTATAGGAAAATGAGATATGGATATAGCTACTAGAACTAAGACATCATGGGGACTTCTTTCATAATGAAGGAAGTGGAATCTACGACTGGAAATAGGTTTTATATCCAGAAGAAAACTAAAAGGAATATTACTTGATAACTGGTCCCGAGTTTTAAATCCATTTAATATATTTACATTTTTCATAGTTTAATCTGGAATGGCCCATAGTCTGGTTTGGTGTATGAGTGACTGCAGATTCAAGGATTAAAGGAAAGAGTAAGTTTTATCATCAGAAGACAAAGGGATAGTGTAACTCTTTGAAGGAATTTTGTGTTCCAGTGCATAGAGCTGAGCAATTAAATGGAATTTGATACCTCACTTCTTATGTTATCATATAAATGCATCTTACTTTCCTTCTGCACTTAAAATTTAAATTCAGACCCACCATAATTTTTAATTAATACTACCTAGACTCATTTACACTATTTAAAAAGACTCCTAAAGTAAATTGGGTATTATACAATAAATATCTAAACTAGTATCATTATGATGCAAGTGGAAAACAAGAGAGAATTATATATGTTAAAAATTAATATACATTTTAATTCCTCAACTCAAATATATGTATTTCATTAATGTGAATTAAGATAGTTCATTCTTTAACTTCCAGTTAATTATTTGTATCCATGTCCAACCACATATCAATGAATATGCTAAGCACTTAGCAATTATTATCCTACTTGATTCTCACAACAACCCTAGGGGACAGGTGATTATTATAAAAATGTCAATTGAGACAATAGAAGTTAAATTATTTTCTTATAGTTACACTGTTAGCAAATGTCTTCACTGAATTCTGATTCCAGGCCTGAAACTCTCATCATTGTGCCACCTACCTTTGTGGTCAAAATGAGGAAAGGGTCTTTTGTTTATATATTGGATTCTTACTTAATTATTGGCATGACACTTGACCAATTTATTTGCTACTCCTTATTCTTGAAACATGAATAGTTTACCTATGCTTATCCATGATTATACATTTTCCTATGTCATGTTTCATGAGATTTCATGAAATAAAGACTCCACTGATAACAAACTACACCTTTCCATTTCTCTTTGAATCAGTGGCAATTTTGTTAAAAAATTGCATCATGCCTTGATTTGCAACCATAAATTATGACCAGGAGAACTCAGTTGTTAAAGACAAGTATTTTATTTTAAGATATTACTTCTTATTCTTGAAAGCTTTGAGCAATTTCCCAAATTCAATATAGCCTATTTTCTACTTTCATCAATTCAGGACCGAGCTCATTTTCCAACAGCAGTGCAAATATTTATAAAACAACTGTGCCTATTCCAAACATATATTGCAATCTTATCAACAGATAAGCTGAATTTTTCTCTTTAATGAATTATTAATCTCCTCTGAATTATCGTGGATTTCATTAAAAATACTAGTATGTCTTGAAATAATTACTTAATCTTCATTTGCAAAGTAAGTATCTGATATGTAGCAGAAACTGAAGATTTTAGGGTTACTTACAGACAGGAGAATCTAGAGCAATTCACTATCTGTGGGAAATTTCTTTCTTTAGGATTCTGTTTTGGACATCTTTCCAAATAGATAATTATAATATATCCAGTTATGTTCCTTCATTGATGCAGATGATTAAAGAGAATGATTACCGTATTCAGCTCCTTTCAAATCTGATCTTTTTAAAAGAATATTATAACCCTTTTCATTTTTTGTCCCAAATCATATTTTCACATTTTTTCCTGTTTACTCATTCATTGAAGTAATTTGATACCAAGATATGTTTGGAGAATCTTATTTTATTTCTCAAACTTACCTAAATTTCTCCTACACAGAATTTTTTTTAAAAAAGTTGCAATTGAACATATTATTTTTATTTAAGCTCATCTTAAGAACATTTATGGGAAATGCCATAGTATCCCTTAAAATTATTTCTTAATTCCTATGGACATAGGAAATAAACATGTAATAGAAGAATACTATAGTAAACATATTTCTATAAGATATTCAGGGCATTTCACTCACAAGTCTGATAAATAGCAAATACAAATATAATTATTTTCAATTTAAATGTTTGGAAACAGAGAAGTGAATGAAAAAGCAAAAGTATTATTTAAGGCCACACAATCATTTAGTTCATTAAATGTAAACTAACCCACATCTTCTGATTTCAAATTCAATACTCTGTGTATGACTTTGTTACCTTTCTAAAAGAATATGTGAGTACTTTTTCCTTTTTAAGTAAAATTCTCTTTTCCAATCTTATTTATGCTTTAGAGAAAGTTTTGACATCATTGTGGTTATTCCCTCATGAAAATAAATCAATAATCATTTCTAAAATCATACACATAGAGTATAAAGAATTAAATTCATATTCATGATTTTGTCTAAAGACTTTAATATTCTTACACTCTCATCCATTTTAAGAGATAGAATTACATAAACAAGGCTCTATTAAGACTGAGCTAAAAGGGCGGGGAAACATGATGGCAGAGTAAAGGCAAGGACTAACAGGAGATCTCCCCAAACCCTTCCAAGCCACAATCCGTTGGTGACAAACCATTTCAGGACCAGGAAAAGTAGAGGCAGCAGCACCACAGAGCTTGCTGCCATAGGGGAACAGGGACTTTCCTACAGTTCCAGGGCAAAAATACTCATTGTCACCCATAGAGGAAAGCAGTAAAAAGTTTCCTCAGATCATAAGACCTTAGAAGAACTGAAAACTTGTAGGTCCCTAGAAATATTTCTGAAAACAACTTCAAAAAAGAATTTTGTAACATTGTATCCTACCTTAAGAAAGAAAGAAAGTCAAGTTGCAGGCTGGAGAAATGAACAAACAAAAGAGAAAAATATCTAACCATAGAGAGTTATTACTGGTGATAAGGGAGATGAAAACATTTTCTCAGAAGACAACAGTCAAATCACCTACATTCAAAGAATCCAAGCAAAATATGAATTGGTCTTAGACTATAGAAAAGCTGAATATTTTGAAAATCAAATAAGGAAAGTGGAAGGAAAATTGGGAAGAAAAATGATAGTGATATGGGAAAATCATGAAAAGCAAGCCAGTATCTTGATGGAGACAAAAAACAGATTGAGTGAAATGGAAAAAGAAGTGCAAAAGTTTCCTGAAAAAAATAATTCCTTAAAATAGAGAATGGAGCAAAGGCAAGCTGATGACTTTATGAGAAATCAAAAAAAATAAAGAAAAAGAAAAGAATGAAAAATAGAAGGGAATGTGAAATATATCACTGGAAAACCAACTAACCTGCAAAATAGATCCAGGAGAAACAACGTCACACATCAAGAGGAAAACAGGTTTGTTTTCCTTTATTTTGTTTGTATGTGAGCATATATGAATGTGAATGAAGAAAAACAGTAGGAACTAATTTGGACAGGTAAAGCACAAAGTATTCTAGATATTCTTGAAACTATTATATAATAACCTAGAATTGATGGGAAAAGAAAATGTTGATCCACTTGATTTAATAAGAAAAGACTAGAAGATCTCATGAGGATAAGAACTGTGTTCCATTTTTCTATGATCTCATCTCTATTAATTCTCTAAGCACAAACCACTTCATATAATACTTGCTTAATAAATGTTTGTTGATTGTGAGAAGTAAGAAATGAATGTATGATAAATCAATTTATGGTTTTTTATTTGCTTTTTTTTTGTTTTGGTTTTTTAATTAGTAAAGCAATGCAGATAGAGGGAATGAACACAAGATGAATTAATCAAGATTATAGTCTTTAATGAAACAGTCTCTAACCATTACTGTAATCAGACCATTGTTTATCACATTCTATCTTTGTATGATTTATCAACCATAATATGTTATACAGATACAGCAATTAAATAAGGGAAAATTTATTTTGTAATTGTCTTTTCAAGAAGTTTATTTTAGATTAAGTAGAACAACCTCTGATGGTACCTTACAAAATGAGAAGTAACTTTGACTCATGATCTCATTGCAATAGGAAGGATCACATCCCTTGAATTGTGTGTATCACAAAACATTACTGTCTTCCCATTCTGATTAACTCTTTTTTTAGGGTTTTTTTTTTGCAAGACAATGGGGTTAAGTGGCTTTCCCAAGGCCACACAGCTAGGTAATTTTTAAGTGTCTGATGCCAGATTTGAACTCAGGTACTCCTGACTCTAGGGCCAGTGTTCTATACACTGCACCACCTAGCCATCCCCCATTCTGATTAACTCTTTTTTCTTTAGATTTTTGCAAGGCAAATGGGGTTAAGTGGCTTGCCCAAGGCCACACAGCTAGGTAATTAAGTGTCTGAGACTGGATTTGAACCCCCTTGTACTCCTGACTCCAAGGCCAGTGCTTTATCCCCTACGCCACCTAGCCACGCCCATTCTGATTAACTCTTACACATAACTTATCAAAAATACAGCAGTCCACTATTTTTTGTGGTACTTTACTCTTGCTAAATTGACAATGCTTAGATATTGATGATCAAGTGTTTTTTTTTTGTCATATGAGTATTATTTCTTTTTTTTAATGAGTGAATAGGAGGTAGAATTTTCATTTATTCTAAAAGCAAAATAATTATAAATATTCATACATACTTGCCTAAAACATATATTTCCTTTTGAAAAATTCAATTAAGTCCTGTGGGCTAATTATGAATGTGTATGATATTAACTTAATTTTGTTTCAGACACCTACCTATCAGCCTGAAAATTAATTTTCTCATTTTAGATTCTTGAATTAAAACTAATTTCTCACTAAGGGAATAATTTTTAACTTATGCCAATGAGGACAATGATCTTGTTATTTCAATCATCATCCCCAAAGATCTAATATGCTCTGACATTGCAAGCAAGTTGCTTAACTGAAGTTCACTAATACAAGAAATAAGATACAGAGTGTGTCCTGTCCCCTTTCTCTCATCACCTTCCTCTACTTTCTCTTCTAGGGTAAGATAGATTTCTGTACCCTGCTGAGTGTTTATGCTGTTTTCTCTCTGAGCCAATTGCAGGGTGAATGAATGTTTACTCATTCTCCCTCACTTTCCCCCTTTCCACTCCATTGCAAAGTTTTTTTTCTTGACTCTTTTATGTGAAATATCTTAGTTCATTCTACCTCTCTTTTCCCTTTTACCCAATACATTCATTTATTGTCCTTTGATTCCATCTTTTAATAAATTATACCTTCATATTCAGCTCTCTCCTGTGCCTTGTCTATATATGCTCCTTCTTAACTGCTCTAAAAATGAGGTTCATATGAGTTATCAGTAACTTCTTTCCATGCAAGAATACAAGCAATTCAACATCATTAAACAGCTCATAGTTTACCTTTCCCATCCACACTCTCTATGCTTTTCCTGAATGCTGGACTTGAAGATCAAACTTTCTGTTCAGCTTTGGCAATTTTAACAGGAAAGTTTGAAATTCTCCTATTTCATTGAATGCCCATTTTTTCCCTGAAAGAAAATGATTCAGTTTGTTAGGTAATTGATTCTTGTCTGTACTCCAAATTCTTTTGCCTTACAGAATATTATATTCCAAGTAGTTTGAACCCTTAATACAGATGCTGCTAAACCCTATGGAATCCTGAATATAGTATCTTGATATTTGAAATTTCTTCTTACTGACTACTTGTAATATTTTTTTTCTTTTACTTGGATGATATAGAATTTGGTTATAATATTCCTGGGAGATTTATTTTGGGGAATTTCTTTAAGAAGTTGATTGGTGCTTTCCCCTAATTTTTTTTTTATTCTCTGCTTTTCAGATATCAAGACAATTTTCCTGGAGAAATTGTATATAAATGAAGTCAAGGTTCTTTTCCTGGCCATGACTTTCAGGTAACCCAATAATTTTTAAATGGTCACTCCTGGATTTGTTTTCCAGGTCAATTGTTTATTCCAATGAGATATTCCACCCTTGCGTCTAGTTTTTCATTCTTTTGTTTTTGTTTTATTGCTTCTTGATGTCTCACAAAGTGATCAGCTAATCTTAGCTCCATTCTACATTTGAAGGAGTTGTTTTCTTCAGAGAGATTTCTTATCTTCTTTTCCATCTGGCCAATTCTGAGTTTTAAGGCATTCTTCTCCTTATTGACTTTTTGGACTGCTTTCTTCCATTTGACCTCAACATATTTTGTGTGTTACTTTCATTGATATATTTTTGTATCTCCTTCACCATGCTACTGACTTGGTTTTCAGAATTTTCCTGCATTGTATACATTTCTTTTTCCAATTTTTACTCTTCTTTATCTGCTTGATTTCTAATTTTTTTGATCTCTCCCATAGCATGAGATCAATTCCTGTCTTTCTTGGAGACTTTGGATTCAGAAGTTTTGACTGTCATCTTCTGAGTGTGCATTTTCTTCTTCATGGCACCAAAGTAATTATCTATGTTTAGGTTCTTTGTTTTCTGTTTACTCATTTCTTGAACCTTTGACTTGGTTTTAATGTACTTCCCAAGTTTTTGAGAATTTTGGGGAACCCCCCCCTCCAAAGACCTGAATTCCTTCAAGGTCTTATGAAATACTCTGTCCGCACTCTTGGCCTGTACTCTGGTCTGTGGACAGCCCCACAAGCACTCCCCAATTCCCTGGAGTTTTTAGGAGGGTCCCTGCTCTGCTATTTCAATAGATCTTGTGGCCAGGATCTGAGTATGGGCAAAGCAACAGTATTGTCCCAGAGATAGTGGAGAGGTATCAACAGTGTCCCTCCACCCCCTTACCAGTCATAGACTGAACTCTCTGGAAGCAACTTCTGGGTAGCTCCACAGGCCTGTCTCCAGTTCCTGAAGAAGTTTCTGTTGTGACCTGACTGATTTGAGCTCCATACTCACTCTGGTGTGGCAGAGTTTTCATGCTGACCTTCCAAGTTGTCCTTGGTGATGCCTATGCTGAGAGGTCTGGAAACTGCTCCCACTGCCATGGACTCAGGGACCTAGGCTCGCCACACAGGCTGCTCTTGTAAGGCTGGAGCTGATTTGCTCTGGCTTTGGGAGGGGACTGCTGGGGCAGCACTGTACTTTGGCCCCTTTCAATCTGGTAGAACAGACCCTTCCCATGGATCTTCCAAATTGTCTCGGGCTAAATAATTATTTCTCTCAGTCTTTCTGCAGGTTCTGCCACTCTAGAATTTTGTTAGACTCATAATTTTAAGGCATTTGGAGTATTCTGAAGGAGAACTGGGAATTCCTGCCTCCATGCCACCATCTTGGCTCTACCCCCGCCAAAAGAAAGTATTTTTAATGTCACATCATCTGAATGAATGCCAATAAACACTCAATCAGTTTCAGCTATATTCCAGATATTGCATCAGGCAATTTCATAGTAATATCATTACCTGATTGATTAAATTTTTAAATAACAGAATCACAGAATCATAGAATGCTGGCATTCAAAATCAGACTTTGCCTAACCTAATTAGAAACTGAGTAATAGAGAAATCAAGTGATAATCTCTAGGTCATTCGACTATTTACTTTTGATGGTTTCTGAATCAATTGATCCAACTGGGATGAATTTACATTTTTATACAAACCACGCAAGTTCTATATTTGTTATCATTTCATAATATATTTGATCATTTTATATCCATTTTGTAGTTCATTATTCTTTCACTTTATTTTCTGGATAAATAGCCAATAGAATACTTCTCCACTTTCACATACACAAAGGATGTTGTTCATTTTATTTTATAATTGGTAACAATGACATTTGGGCATGTCTGCAAGTCTATTATTATATTCATTTATCCAAAAACATTTACTGAGTTATCTATTAAATACTTATTATCAGCAAGGAATTATATTATATCTAGACCTTGAAGAAGTTAAACAAATTGGCTTTGATGTATTTACAAGTCAAATCCCAAAAAAGCAATGTAGCTTTGCTTACTCTTTCCTACCGGCATTTCAAAGTTAAGTTTTTATAAACTTCATTTTTCCTTTATTTTATTTTTGAACTTCAGAAACTTTAGTCCTATGCTGTACTAATAAAGATTTCCTTTGGTATCACCCTCATTAGCAGCATTGTAGATAAAACAGAAAATGAATATTTTTCACAAACATGAAAATATTGCATGACCTCCTTATCATCAAACCCTGCCAACAATCAACCAAGGTTTTAAGGTCCTATAGTAGTATGTATAGTCTATCACTAAGAAACCTGAAGTTTGAAAACTTGAGTATTGAACCTGTGACTTAAAAATTATGACTTTTTTTTACAAGCACAACACTGAAGAAAAATCAATCTTTTCTAAATTGATGATATTTCTCTATTATTACATATAAATAACAATTTTTCATTCTTAAAAATGTAAATACTGTGCTGCTGAGAAGAAAATCACTATTCTTTCTCAAAATTAGAAATATGTATATTAATTAGTGTTCAGTTATCTATATCTGGAAATTTTAAAAGTACTGAATACTTGAAAATAAATTAGTAGTAGTCTTTAATTGTTTTATATACTTATTCTCTTTTTTTTTGCAGGTGAATGAATGTACACTTATACAAATGTATACAATCTTTAAAATTTTAAGAAAAGGTCCATGAATTTTTATTTTATTTGTTTCAATATAGTTTAAAAAATTGTCTTTCAATTATATGGTAATAAGTTTTTTTTTCTTTTGAGTTACAGATAAACTTCCTTATCACTTCCCTCCCTACTATTGGAGGAGGAAAGTAATTTAATATAGATTATAATTATGAGCTTCTGAAATATATTTTCATTTTTGCCATATTTAAAAAGATAAAATATTAAGAAAGCTTTAGAAAGTTCACTTTGAATCAATATGAATTTTTTCTTTGAAGGTGCATAGAATTTTTCATCATATGTATGTCCTTCAGAATATTTTATATAATTTTATTACTTTTTTATTTATTTTTTTTGTTTTATCAACTAAATGCAGCTATAGTTTTTATCAAATTTCTTATTCTTGCAATTCTTGGAGATTTACAGTTTTTATCCCTCCCTCCCTTCACTCCTGACAAAAAAAATGATGTGATATAAGATCTATATTTATAACCATGTTAAATATAGATATTGAATATGATGTGATAGAAGAATCAGATGCAAATGGAAGAAAGAAAAGATCTGAGAGAGAAAATGACATAATACATAAGACAATATTTAAAAACTGAAGATAGCAAACTTTGTTCTTCATTTCAAATCCACAGTTCCTTCTCTGGATATGGATAACTTTTGTCATCACAAGTCTTTTAAAATTGTCTTTGATTATTATACATTGATATGAGCAAGTCCATTATGGTTGATAACCACCCCATGTTGTTTATATATATATATATAATGTTCTTCAGATTCTGCTCATTTCATTCAACATACATACAAGCAAATACCATCCCTCATGATTTCTTATAGAACTACAGAATTTCTTCACCAATATTTGTTTAGTGATTCCCCAAGTGATAGGCATTTCCTCAATTTCTAATTCTTTGCCAGTACAAAAAGACTGCCCTGAATATTTTTGTACATGTGCAATTTTTACCCTCTTTCATTATCTCTCCAGGATACAGAGCTAGTAGTGGAATTATGAGATTAAAAAGTATGCAAATTGTTATTGCCCTTTGGCTATAATTCCAAATTGTTCTCCAGAAAGGTTAGATTGATTCACAACTACAACAACAAAGCATTAGTATCCCAGTTTTCCCACATCCTCATCGTTTCCTAGCTAGTCATATTGGACAATCTGAGAAGTATGATGTTGTAACTGAGAAATATTTAAATTTGAATTTCTCTAATCAATTATGATTTGGAAAAAAATTTTAATATTATTGTAGAAAGCTTTGATTTATTTGTTTAAGAAAGATGGATATACTTCTGAGAACATTTAAATCATTGACAATAAATCATCATTCAATATTTCAGTTACTGTGTACAATATTATCCTGATTCTGCTAATTTCACTTTGAGTCAGTTCATATAAGTCTTCCCAGGATTTCATGAAATCAAGCAGCTCATCATTATTTTATATAATACAAAAATATGCCTTTCCATCACAAGCTCATGCCAATAATTGTTTATGCATTTCCCAGTTGAAGGGAGAATTCTCAATTAGGAATTCCTTGCCACCTCAAAAAGAGTTACAATAATATTTTTACATGTGGAAGTTCTTTTATTTTCTTTTGATCTTTTTTTGGATATAACCTGATAGTATCTTTGCTTGATTGCTTGATTAAGGGGTACACAGAATTTTGTATGAACTTTGGGCCCATATATATATATATATATATATATATATATATATATATATATATATAGATAGATAGATAGATAAATAGATAGATAGATAGATAGATGTATCTATCTATCTATCTATCTATCTATATACATACACACACATATTGCTTTCCAGAACAGCTGCATTAGTTCAAAACTCCACTAACAATATTTTAGTGTCCTTATTATTGTTCATCCCCTTCAGTATTTCTTTTTATGTCATGTGAGTTAATATGATAAATGTTAAGTGGCTTCTCAAAATTGCTTTAATTTGCATTTCTCTGATCAATAATGATGTTGAGAATTTTATTTATATAACTTGAGATAACTTTGCTTCCTCCTTTTGAACATTTTTTGTCCAATTATAAATTAGTAATTGACTAAGTTTGATAAAATTTATACAGTTTTTTAAGAATTTAAGAAATGAGAATGCTACCAGAAAATGATTTCTGTAATTTTTTACCCTGGCTTCCTCCTTTTCTTCTAATCTTAATTGTATTATTTTTGCTTACACAAAACCTTCTAAATTCAATATAATCAAAATTATCTATTTCATATTTCATAATGGTTTATATCTTTGGTTATTAGTTCTTTAATAATCCCCCTATCTGACAGGTAAAATAATCCTTTTATCTTTATTTTGCATATACTATTATTCTTTATGTTTATATCATGAACCTATTTTGATCTTATCTACATATGAGATGCAAGGTGTTGCTGATTACACAATTTCTACTGAACTTTTCCTTAGTTTTCTCAGAAAATTTGTCAAATTGTTATTTCTAGCTCACAAATGTTAGTTCTTTGGATTTGTTAATCACTAAATTACTAAAACTCTTTACTACTGTGTATTGTATACCCAGTTTAAGGCATAACTTTTTTCGCTCATTCCCTTGATTTTATGTATATTTTTTGCCTTCCAGATGAATTTTATTGGTTTGTCAATGAATAAGAATAATAATTTAGGTAGAATTGTGATTTCTATTATACTGACTCAGTCTACTCATGAGCAATTAATATTTCTACAATTTGTTTAGATCTGACATTATTTGTGAGAAAAGCATTTTATAATTTTGTTCATGTAATTTCTGGTTTATGTCTAGGGAGATAGACCCTCGTGTATTTAATATTATATACAATTTATATATTTTTTCTATCTGTTCCTGCTTGACATTGTTGATAACATATAGTAGTGATAATAATTTCTGATGGTTTGTTTTATATTCATGAACATTGCTGAAGTGGTTGATTATTTCAACTGGTTGATTTTCTAGGACTCTCCAAGTATACATAGTATTGCTTGCAAATGAAATTACTTAAAGCAATTCTGAAGTGCCTATGATGAAAAACTTCCATCTATAGTCAAAGAGAGAACTTTTGGAGTCTTAGTGCAGATTGAAGCATAATTTCTTTGCTTAGTTTTTTTTTTTACTTTATTTTTCTTACATTTTATGCAATCTAATTAATACAGAAATAAATTTTGCATGATTTCACATTAGTAATTGATATTATATTTCTTGCATTCTTAAGGAATTGGGAAATGGCAGGGATGGGGAGAGAATTTAAAACTAAAATTTGTTTTAAAAAGAATGTTAAAATAGAGAAACAATTAATTCATTTTTTAAAAGACCATAATTAAATAAAATACTACTCAGCAGATTTTAGGAAAATATCACAAAGATCAGATATTATGACAGAGTAGAATTTATACCAGAAAGTGTTCATTAAATGTTATGGGAAATATCAACATAATTGAGTACATCAATAAAAATATCAAAAATTATATGATTATCTTGATAGATGCAGAAAAAGTTATGAAAATATACAAAGCATTTCTATTAGAACACTAAAAATACATGAATAATTTGAGTTTTCCTTAAAATGATAAGAAGTCTGTATCTCCAGGTATCAGAATTATTAGCAATGGGGATAAGATAGAAGCCTTCCCCCCAAAAAAGCAGGGGTTCAATATGGATAACTTGGCAATACTGATATTTTATCTTGCACTAGAAATGCTGTGATAGCAATGAGAAGATGAAGAAATCAAGTGGCATCCCACCATTAAAAAACACATAACAAAACCACCCTGCTCTTACTGTATATAATGGTCTCCTTATTTTTCTCACCTTACACTACATTAAATCATATAAGTCCTGCCAGTTTTTCAGAAACCATCCTGTTCTCCTTTTCTTATAGATCACAGTATTTCATCATGATCATGTACCACAACTTATTCAGTCATTCTTCAAATAATGGGCAGTACCCTCATTTCCAATTCTTTGCCATCACAAAGTGAACTGTTTAATTTTTCATATATCCATACCTATTACTGTATTGTTGGATCAAAAGGTTTGCAGAGTTTTGGAGATCTTTGGGTAGAACTCCAAATTGCTTTCTTAAAGTTTATATCAATTCTCAACTGCACCAGTAATGTATAAATTTCAAAATATTTTTCACATCCCCTCCATTATTTATCATTTCCTTTTTTTCTTGGTGATTGTGTAATTGGGGGCAATTTGATATAGAGTTGTTTTAATTTATAATTCTCTCATTAAGAGTTATTTAAAGATTTATTTTCATGCCACTCCAGGTGACCTTGATTTCTTCTTCTGAATACTTCTTGTTCATATTCTTTGACCATGTGTCAATTAGAGAATTATTTGGATGTCTACATTTTTGACTTAGTTCCCTAAGTATTTGAGAAATTAATCCTTTATCAAGAAACTTATTGAAAACCTTTTTCTGTTTATTTATTTATATAGTCAAATATTCTGATAATTCTCTTAATATTGAACAAGCTCTGAATTCCTATTATAAATCTCTTCTGCTAATATTGTATGGTCTTTGTGTTATATTGTCATAATTCCCTTGCTAGCATTTTATTTAAAATATTTTATCACTATTCATTAGGGAAATTGTTCTAGAATTTTCTATTGTTTTGCTCTTCCTAGGTATCATCACCATATTTGTGTTGTAAAAGTAATTTGACAGGACTCCTTTGCAAAATTTTGCAAATCATTTATATACTGTTGCAATAGTTTCTACTTAAAAATTTGATAAAATTCACTTGTTTCTGGGAATATATCCTGAGGAAACTCATTGACCACTTATAAAATTTCATTTTCTGTGATAGGATTCTTTAAATATAAAATATAAAAATTATAGACTATTTTTGTCACAGAACAGAGGAAGACAAATTAAAGAGCCCTATCCTAGCAAAAAAGAAATATACACACAAATATTTCTAGATATATATGTATATATGCATATATATTTACAATTCCAATAGATGATCAGGTTCAATCATTTATAATTAAGAAATATTTGTGTTAATTTCAAAATCATTGTTATTGCATTTACCTTTTTCCATTTTTAATACTTATAATTTGGTTCTGTTCTTTCATTTTCTTAAAGCAACTAATTGTTTTTGTTATAAAATTAACAACTGTATTAGTCATTTATAACTTTCATTTTATTATTCTGTTCTTTGAATTTTAGGGTTTCCATTTGGGGTTTAAATGGGAATTTTTAATCTGTTCTTTTAAAACTTTTAATACATGCCCCATTCTTTGATTTGTTCATTCTCTTTTTTTAAACATATATGCATTCAGAGAATGAATCTTCCTCTAGGTATTTTGACTCCATACCACAAAGACTGGACTCACAGACTATAGGATCACACAATATCCAAAATCACAGTCTTTGAAATTTACATAACTATCCAAAGTCCAGAATTTTATAGGCACCAAGACTTTCCTGCTGCCTTTGGATGCTTGCATGTTTTCTCTTCGGGGCATAAGATTTTGAGTTCAAATTTTAAAGTAATGATACTCAGTCTTTTCATTTTACATAGAGGAAATAGGACTCTAGAGAGATGAAGGAATATGTGTAACAGGTAGTAAACTGGAGAGTTAGAATTCAAACCATTGTCTGCTATCTCCAAATACAGTATTCAAGATCACTTTTCCAGACTAATTATAATTACACATAACTCTTCATCCATCTGTTCTTTGTTTTATCCAAACTGAAATTCTTGCTGTTGGTTTTTTTTTCTTCTACCCTATTTCCACAGCTTCATTTAGGCTGATTCCTATGTCTTAGATGTTTTTGTCCTTAATCTTTTCCAAACTGAATGTCTAATTTTCTTCAAAGTCAGTTTAAAAGTCATATGTGATGTCTGTGGCTATTTCTTTTTCCCTTCTAATCTTAATTACTTTGAAATTATTGTATGGGTTAACATGTGTAAACACACATATCTATATCTATCTATATATAATATATATTTAGATATATTTAGATACACAGAAATATGTGATTTATAACTACTCTTTTTGTCTATAAAATACATGTTCTCTGAAGGCGGGGATTATTTCTTATTTGTCTTTTTATTACAAACACAGTACCTGGAAAATAATAGGAGCTTAAGAAATTCTTGTTGAATCATTGATTAATTGCTTATTCCTTTGACTTGCAGTATCAGGAAGAATGATTAACACATTTGTTGTTGTTTACTATGATGTTATCATTTTGCTACCACTATCTTTTAATGACTTTTAGTATTTTATGAGTTAATGACCTTATGCATTACATCAATTTTTAATATCCTTGTGGCTGTCATTTACTGACTTCCATATGATCATTTTCTCAATATTTCTAACATTAGTTTACAACATCCTCTGTACTCTATACATTATTATCATTTATAAAATGAAATTACTCATTTACTTTATTCCTAAAATAAATTTGTAACTAAATTATTCAGTTTCTTGTATTTCAATGCCATTACCTTATATCAGGTTTATTGTTTCATGATCTCAAATTTAGTACCATTGCCTTTCAAAATTAAACAACACCCAAATTCTCAAACATTGAAATTCATCTTTTGAATGACAACCTTCTTCATTCCTCCACTTCTTTCACCATTTGAAATTCAAGCAGCATCTTGATTTGACTATGTCCTCTACCCTTTTGAATCATACCTATACCTATTTTTGAAGACATACAGTCACAAACTCTAATTATGATTTAGAAGGGAAATCTGTGTTAACTTATTCCAAAAGTTATAGGCATAATAATTTCCTCTGAAAGATATCCAACAGATGGTATTACAATTAGAAGACTTCCAATGAAAAAAAAATAATGCTCTGTGAGGAAAGCTATACATTTTTAATAGCTCTGCTAAATTCTTTCAACCAGTTCTAATAATGAATGAACTAAATCTCATCTTCACACTTCTCTTTTTCTGACTGTCATTCACATAGCTAATGTACTTACTAAAATGTGACACACATAACTAAACACAGAATAGTATGCAATAATGTCACCCACATTTTTTCCCTGAGAAACTATGACATGGGATTTTAAGGAATATAAAATTATAATTGCTTGGCTATTACATTGCTATCAACAAATACTGATTTAAAATGTGGTTCACTCTGACCCCCAGTTTCGTTTCAGATGCCTATCACAGTTAGAATTGATTTTTTATACTTTATTTTTATTTTTCCAACATGTCATGAAAATCCATTAACATTCATTCACCTGCATAGTCATAAGTTGCACATTTTTCCACCACTCTCCATTTTTAGAAACTCCTCTTGATCCCTCTGTTGTAAACAGTCCAGTAAAAGTTTTACTGTCATGCCCTCATATTGATCATTTTCTGTATGAGGAATTAGAACAAAAGGAAAAGAAAGAAAACCATGGAATAGGAGATAAAAAACATAAAGGAAGTTTTTAAAAACATATAATTCATTCAGATTCTGTAGCATTTTTTTACATTGCTTGTTTCTTATTGTTTTTCGTCCCCAGATGGATGATATCCATAAAGGGTCTTCCAGACATGTCCTAGACCTCTGAACTTCTGAGTGAAGCTGCATTGATGTAATTGATCAATTCACAATATTTCTTTGAATGCATTCAAATTTATCTTGATTCTTTGCTATTAACCCAGGATCAGTTTCTAAGATTTCATTCTTCTCTAAAGTTCAACAATTCATTGTTTCTTATAGAACAATATTACTCCTTAGCATTCATATAATATGTTCAGTCATTCCCCAGTTGATGGGAATCCAATTAATTTCCAATTCTTAGCCATTACAAAAAGAGATGCTATATTTTTGAAAATATGGGATTTTCCCCATTTTTAGGATTCTTTTGAATATAGCCTAGAATTGGTATTGCTGTGTCAGGGGAAATTATCAGTTTTATTACTCTTTTGACATTTACTCTATAATGCTTTCCAGAATTGTTGGGTTACTTCACCAATAGTGCATCAATGCCCCACAAATCTTCCCACAACCTCTCCAACATTGATCAATTTACCTTTTGGTCATCTTAACCAATCTGAAAGGTGTGAGGTAGAACCTCATAGTTGTATAAAATTGCATTTCTCTAAATAGCAATGATTTGAAGCTTTTATTCATATGACTATCCATAGCTTTAATTTCTTCATTTGGAAAGAACCTGTTCATATTCTTTGAAAACGTATCATTTGGAGATTGGCTTGAAAGTTCATAAATTTGTTTCAATTTTCTATTTTAGAAATGAGACCTTTGTCAGAATGCCTACCTGTGAAAATTGCTTCCCAGTTTTCTGATTTCCTTCTAATATTGACTTAATTGGTTTTATGAGTGCAAAACATTTTAAATTTAATATAGTCAAAATCATCCATTTTGTAATTTCTGTGATTTATTTTTTATTTAGTCATGAATTTCTTCCCTTTCCATAGATCTGACAGAAAATTCTTGAACTGTTAATTGGTCTATGATATCAATTTTTATATTTAAATCCTGTACCCACTTTGACCTTGTTTTGGTATAAGTAGCAAAATGTGGGTCTCTGCCTAGTTGTTGTCACACGATTTTCCTGCATTCCCAACAATTTTTGTCAAATATTGAGTTATTATGCCAAAAGTTAATGTCTTAAGTTTTCATACAGCATATTACTATAGTAATTTACTATTGTTTCTTTGTGCTATTCTAATCCACTGGGCCATAACTGTAATTCTTATTCAGTATCAGGCAGTTTTGATGATTGCTGCTTTATAGTCTAGTTTTAGATCTCATACAGCTAGGCAGTTTTGTGATTTTTTTTCATCAATTCCCTTTTGTTACTCCAGATGAATTTTGTTATTATTTTGTAGAACTCTTTAAATTATTTTTTTCATATTTTGACATTGATTAACCAATTTAATTTGGGAAGAATTGTCATTTTTTAAATTAAATTAACCCTATCTAATCATGAGCAACTGATGTTTTTCTAATTAAGATCTCACTTTATTTGTATTTGTGTGAAAATTATTGTGTAATTGTATTCACATAGTTTCTGGGTTTGTCTTGAGTGTAGATTCTCAAGAATTTTTATATTGTCTACAGTTACTTTAAATGTAATTTCTCCTTCCTTCTGCTTCTTTCTTGGCATTGGGCTTTGTTGTTCATATATAGAAATGCAGATGATTTATGTGGGTTGATTTTATATCCTGCTATTTGCTGAAGTTGTTAACTGCTTCAAGCAGATTTTAGTTGATTTGCTAGAATTCCAAAAATATACCATCATCAGGAAAGAATGAATGTTTTACTTCCTCATTTCCAATTATAACTGTTTTGTTTTCTTTTTCTTTTCTCATTGCTAAAGCTAACATTTCTAATACTATATTTAATAGTACTAATGATCCACCCATCTTTTTATAGGTAATTCTTCTAATTTATCCCCAATTCACATAAGTTGATAGTTTAAGTAGAAACGGCTTATTATTTTAAGGAAAACTCCATTTATTGCTAACCTCTCTAGGAATGTATACTATATTTTTTCAAGGGTTATTTCAGCAACTATTGAAATAATAATATGATTTCTGTTGGTTTTGTCATTATTATGGTCAATTATATTGATTATTTTCTGTATTTTAAGCCATCCCTGGCAACCTGGTATAAATCCTACCTGATCATGGTTTTTATCCTAGGAATGACTTGTACTCTCTGCTAAACTTATATTTTTAAGATTATAGTATCAATGTTCTTTAGGAAGATTGTTTTATAATTTTCTTTGTTTTGGCTCTTTCAGGTTTAGGTATCAGTACATTGTTGATGTCATAAATTTCTCCATTCAATAATAATTTGGAGCATTTTTTTCTTATGATGATAGATAAATAATGTTTTTCATCTGTAAGGTGCCTCTTCATATCCTTTGACAATTTATGAATTGAAAAATAACAAATTATCATATACATTTGAATCAGTTCTCTATTTATTTTAGAAATGCATATTTTGATAGGAAAACTATCTGGAAAACATGTTTCCCAACTTTCTGCATTTCTTCTAATCTCAACTGTAATAATTTTATTTATGCTAAAGATTTTTCTAATTTAATATAACTGAAACTATCTATTTTACAATTTATAATATTCTCTTTCTCTTCTTTGGTCATAAAACTCCCTATTCTATAGATTTGAATGATAACTTATATTTTTTTCTCCTAAATGGTTTATAGTATCACCCTTTATGTGTAACTTCTGTAACCATTTTGACTTTAACTTTGTATAGACTGTGAGATTTAGATCAGTTTATTTTTGTCAAATAGTGAATTCCTATTCCAGAAACCAGAATCTTTAGGTTTATCAAGCAGTAGATTAACATTATTGCATTATTCTTTATTATTATTTCTTTAGTACCTAATCTATTGCAAACTATTTCTTATTTCTTCAATGTTTTGACACAGATTTTATGACTGCTATTTTATATTATAGTTTTAGATCTGGTACAGCTATGTGACCTTTTCATTGCAAGGTCTTTCCATTGCAATTTTTTTCATTAATTTCCTTGACATTCTTGACCTTTTCTTCCTACAGATGAAATTTGGTACTATTTTTTCTAGCTCTATAAAATAATGGTTTTTTTGGTAATTTGATTGGTAAAACTGAATAGGTAATTTAATTTAGTTGAAAATGTCATTTTTATTACATTAACTGTCTCCCCGTGAGCAAGTGACATTTTCCACTTTTTAGATCTGACAATATTTGTGTAAAAAGTGGCTTGCAATTTTGTTCATATAGTTTCTTTATTTGTTATGGCAGGTAGATTCCCAAATATTTTGTATTGTTTATAGATATTTTAAATGAAATTTCTATCTTTATATATTTATGTTTGACTTTATTGGTCATAAATGGAAATATTGATGATTAATGTGTGCCTATTTTATATACTACTAGTTTCAAAAGTTAACTGTTTCAAGTAGCTTTTGAGTTGATTATTTAGTTGATTATTGAGTTTATATTATTTATATCATAATATCATCCAGAAAGAGTAAGAGCTTTGTCTCGACACTTCCTATTCTAATTACTTCATTTTTTCTTTCCTTATTGCTAAAACTAACATTTCTAATACAATATTAAAGAATAGTGCTGATAATAGGTATTGTTGTTTTATCTTGGCCTTATTGGGAATGATTTTATTCCATTCCTATTTCATATAATGCTTGCTAGCTTTTTAGATAGATATTAATCACCATTTCAAGAAAAAGTCCATTTATTTCTATGCTCTCTAGTATTTTTAATAGGAACAGGTACTATATTTTGTCAAAGACTTTTTCAAAATTTTTTGAGATAATTATAAGATTTCTGGTAATTTCATTATTGATATGTTAAATATGCTAATTATTTGCCTAATATTCAAACATCCCTGCATTTCTGGTTTAACTCCTACTGGATTGTAGTATGTTATTCTACTGATGACTTACTGCAATCTCATTATTAAAATTTTATTTAAAATTTTTACATCAGAATTCAATAGGGATATTTTTCAATAATTTTATTTGTTTTGTCTCTTCCTGGTTTAAATATGTTGGTGTTGGTGTCATAAAAGTTATTTGGCAGAACTCCTTCTTCATCTATTTTTTTCAAATAGTTTATAGAGAATTGCATTTAAATTGGATGTAAAGTCTTAAAAATTTTTAGAATTCGCTTTGTGAGAAATCAAGACACAAAACAAAACCAAAAGAATGAAAAAAAATGTGAAATATCTTAGTGAAAAAAACTGATTTGGAAACTAGATCCAGGATGATAATTAATGATTAATAATTAATAACATAATATTATGTGTCTATTTGAAAGTCATGACCAGGGGAAAAAAACCTAGTTTTTATTTTTCAAGAAATTATCCAGGAAAACTGCCTGAATATCCTAGAAGCTGAGGATAAAACAGAAATTGATGGAATACTCTGATCATCTCATGAAAGCAATCACAAAATGAAAACTGCTGGAAAAGTTATAGCTAAATTTAAGAATTCCCAATTCAAGGAGAGTATATTGCAAACAGCCAGAAAGATGCAATTCAAATACCATGGAGTTACAGTCAGGATAACAAAAGATTTAGCACTTCTACAAAAAGAGCTCAAAGGATTTGGAATTTCATATTCTGGAAGGCAAAAGAACTTGGATTACATCCAAGTGAAGTGTAAGAGGGAAAGTGAGTCAACCGTACTCATATCGCAAGTGGCTCAGAAAGGAAATAAAATACGAACACAATTTAGTATAGAAATCTTTATTAACCCAGGGAAAAAGAGGAGTTAAAGGAATGGGAGGAAGTCAGGGGGAGAGAAGGGGAAGTGTGAGTGATAGAAGAGAGGCTATTCAGATGCAATATACTTTTGTGGAGGGATTGATTGAAAAGAGAAAGAGAATAAGATAAATGGGGATGGGAAGGAAATTGGATGGAGTGGGAAATATAGCTAGCAGTAGTAACTGTGGATAAAAAGATATTGAAATAATTTCTCTGATGGACTTATGAAAAAAGAATAGTATCCATTCCAGAGTCAGATTTGATGGTGTCTGAATCCAGACTGAAGCATACTTTTTTGTTAGTTTATTTTTCTTGAGATTTCTCTTTCTTTGTGGGGGAATTATGTTTACTTTTACAGAACGACTATTTTAGTAATGTTTTTCATGCCCACATATTTTTAACTTACACAAAGTACCTTGTTTTATCAATGAAGGGAGTGGGGTGGGAGGAAGGGAGAAAACTTGGAACTCATGGTTTTGGAAGTAAATATTGAGACTTGCTTTTGTTTTTAACTGATTGATTGATTAATTACTTAAAATATAATTCACTTGTACATCCACCTGGGCCTGGAAATATTTTTCTTAGAGAGTTATTCGAACACTTGATCAATATTCTTTTATGAATTGGCTTTATTCAAGTATTTTGTTTCCTTTACTCCTTATATTTTTTCCAATGTTCATTCATTTCACTTTATGAATTGGTGTTATTCATGTATTAGATTTCCTTTTATGTTTATATTTTTGCAAATGTTCATTCATTTCATTTATATTTTCAGAGCTCTTGAGAAACATCTGGCCAAAATCACCCTTATTAATTTCCATCTCATTGGTGATGTTTATCCTTTTGATTTTTGATAAATGGTAATCAAACTTTTTCTTTGCCTTTTAAAATCATATTAACCAAAAATTTACATTGTATTGCTTTTTGCCATTAAGTCAACTTTAAGTTTTATCTATAAGGTCAATAGTTTACTTATTAACATTTTTTTTGATTTTTCAGAGACTAATTTAGTATTTAATTGGGTATTTTTATTTTGTTCAAGCTTTTTTTTTAGTTGCATGCCCCAATCATCAATCTCCTCTTTTTCTACATGATTGATTCAAACAATTAGAGATGAAAAATTTCCACTATTATCTTCTTTGACTGTGTGCCATAGGTTTTTGTCATGATATCCCACCATTATCATTGTCTTTGATGAGATTGCTGATATGATTTGTTTTTTGATACATCCATTTTTTAAAATTGCTATTTAGCTTCCAATTACTTTTCTACCTTTTTATAATCCTTTATTTCATGCAATTTTGATTGCATCATTATCTGAAAACTATTTAAAATTTTTGCTTTTCTGCATTTGATTGTGGGGTTTCTATGATCTATAAATGATCAATTTTCATGTAGGTTCCATGCACCTATGCCTATTGAATTTTCTCCATATCTAATATTTCTAAAATTACATTCAGTCACCTTCTTAACTTCCTTCTTGTTTATTCATGTAATAAGAAGGGTATCTTGAAGTCCCCCACTAATATAGTTTTACTGTCTAAGTTTTCCTCTAAATATTTTCTTTTCCTCTATGAATTTGTATGCTATTCCAATTCGTGCATATATATGTTTATTATTGATATTAGTTCATTGTCTTTATTAAATTTTAGGAATACATACAATTTCATACACTTTCCTTTTAATTAAGTCTGTTTTTGATTTTACTTTCTCTGAGATCAGGATTGCTACCCCTGTTTTTTTTTTTTTAACTTCATTTGAACCTGAATAATATATTCTGCTTTGGCCTTTTACTTTTTTCCTGTGTACAAATATTTGCTATAAAGATGTTTCATGGAAACATCATATTGTAGGATTCAGGTTGTCAATTCCCTCTGCCTACCTGGTTCTGTTTTATAGGGTAGTTCATCCCTATCACATTTACAATTATTATTTCTAATTCTAGATTTCCCTGCAAGTTGTCTTTCTCCTGTTTGTACTTTTCTCTCTCCTTTCTCTTCATCCCTCCTCAGAAATGCTTTGCTTCTGATGGCTGCCTCCCTCAATCTGTCCCTTCTCTTTTCTCCTTTCCCTTCTTACTTATCTATAGGTTAGGGTGAATTTCTAAGCTCAGTTGAGAATGTATTTTATTCTTCTTTGAGACAATCTGTTAGAACCAAGATTTACTCAGTGTTCACACTATCCCTTCTTTTTTCTACTATAATAAGTCCTTTGAATCTCTTCCATTGATGTTATTTATCTTTTAATGCCCTTGTCTTCTTCTCCCTGTACAATTCTTTAATGTTTTAATTATTTTATGCCTCTCCTGTATTACACCTTCCCTCAAAACATACTACTTTCAACTGTCCTGATGGAAGTATGGTTCTCAAGAATCATAAGCATAATCAATTTCTATCATAATACACCATCCAAGTATGTTCCCTCCAGTTTTCCTTATAGAAATACAACCTCCATGAGTTAAAGTATCATCACATCATGATTAATTCATACCACACCCTATGTCCAGGTACATTCTCTCCAACTATACCAATAGTAAAAATACCCTCATAAGACAAAGATCCATCACATAGTAATCAATTTCTACCCACACTCCCTGTCTAATTATACTACTTTCAACTTTTATATGAGAAATACAATTCTCAAGAGTTATAAGTATTGTCTTCCCATGTATGGATGTAGCCAGTTTGGTCTGATTAACTAACAATTTTATTTTCCTTTCCATCTACCTTTTTTATACAACTCTTTAGTCTTGTATTTATAGATCAAAAGTTTTGCTCAATTCTGATATTTTTATCAGGTAAATTCTCTATTTCATTGAAAATCCATCTTTCCTCCTGAAAGAATAAGCTGAATTTTACAGTATAATTGATTCTTGATTATAATCCAAGTCCCCAAGCCATCCGAATTTTCATATTCCAGATTCTCCAGCCCTTTAATGAGGAAGCTGCTATGTTGTTCCTAATTCTGACTGTGATACCCTATTATTTAAGTTTCTTCTTTTTGACTCCTTATTTTTTCCTTTAGCTGAGAATTCTGAAATTTGATTATAATATTCCTTGAAGTGTATAGTTTGTGTTCTCTTTCTGGAGGTAATCAATGTATTCTTTTAAGGACTATTTTTCTTCATGTCCTGGGAAATTAGGACAATTTTTTCATGATTTCCTGAAAGATATTGTGCAGGCTCTTTTTCAGATTGTGACTTTCAGTTCAAGCAATAATTTGGAGATTATATCTTCCAGATCAGTCTGTTTTCCTAAGAGCTTTTCTAAATTTCTTCTATTTTTTCCAGCCCTTTAGTTTTGGTTGATAGGATTTGATGACTCAACAAGTCAATAGTTTTCTTTTTACCAATTCTAATTTTTAGGGCTTTATTTTCTTCAGTTTCGTTTCCACTTGGATAATTTTACTTCAAGATTAGTTAGTTGCTTTCCTTTTCCAGTTAGTTATTTTTACTTTTAAAGGATTTAATTTATTTTTCTATTTGACCAATTTTATTTTTAAAGGCGTGGTTTTCTTCAATGTTTTTTTTTTTATTTTTCTTTCATTACTGTCATTTCTTTTCTCAATTTTTCTTCTTTCCCTCCTCTTTGTTTTTTAAAATCTTTTATAAGATCTTCCAAGGAGTCTTTTTTTGTTTTTAAGACCAATTAAAAAACCTCTTTGAGGTTCACATGAAGACATTTTGGCACTACTTTCCCCTTCTGAGATGGCATTTTTAAATTCCTTATAAGAATAGTAGTTTTCTAAGGTTAATGCATGAATTCTTCTCTTGTAGCACAGGATATAGAGTTTAAAGTTTTTTTTGTCCTTGCTACTGAGGGTCTAGTCCTTGACTTTCCACTCTAGGCTTTCAGGTGTTCATGCTTTGCTCCCTAAAGTAGAGTAGCCCAACCCTGTCTAGCCTGCTTCTCCTTGGTTTGCACTTTGCCTTCCAAGCTGAAATTGAGATCTTCATTTCTAGCCTTCTATGTCACTGTGACTGCTGATCCAGGACATGAACTGCACTGTATTTTAGAGCCTCTCACTTGCTTCACAGTTTTCCTACCTACACTCTCCTTATACTCACCTGAGTAAAGTTCCTCCATGAAATTTTGAGTTGAAATTTTTTTTTCATTGTTTCTTTTCTATTCTGTTGTAATAGGATGTTTAGAGAAATCACTTAAAGCTGTTTTGGTAAAAGTTCTGGGAGATTCCTATTTACTTTCTCACGATCTTCTTGGGTCTGCCCCAATTTATACTTTATACAATTTGGTATATACATAGTATCTGCTACAATAGAATGATATTTACTTTAGAATATATATATATATATATATATATATATATATATATATATATATATATTCATTTTCCCTTTGTGCAGCGACAGAAATTAAATGCTTTTTGATTGAATGCTCTGTTGCATCAGAGAGATCAATTCCAGTCTTTTTCCATAGTAATATTCAGTAATTCAACAAACATGAGGTGGTTACAGTACTAAAAGTTCCATTAAGTGCTCTCAGATAGACAAATATCTCAGAATGATAAAACACAATCAGAGATAAGCATAATATATACTATTATAATAAGTGAATGAAGAATCATAAAGCAAATTCTTCAGTGAGGCATTACTGTATCAGGGAATGTTTTGGACAGAGAATATTATTTGATGTGTGTTTCACATTAGAAATTTAAACTCACAGGGACACTGATAACAATCACAGTACAGGGAACAATTTGTTTTGTTGGACTAGAACAAAGAGAAAATAGAAATCATTTAAAAGATAAAGTAATCCATTTGACAGTATAATAGGATCCATATTAGGGAATAATATATAAAAAAGGTATTCATTCCAGTTGTTGCAGGACCTTGACGATCACACAACAGTATCTAAATTTAGTTGTTATATTATTGAAAATCTGTAAACATGATTTGTAAAGAAGCAACAGAATACAGAAGAAAACTCATTCTGATCAGAGAATGAAGGATGGATTAAGGAGAAGAAGTGAGAGTAAGTATGGAAAAATAATTTAATAATTATTCCATTTCAATTAGCAAATTGTCAGTCAGTCAATATTTATTAAGCACCAACTATTTGTCAGGAACTATAATATTGCAACATGAAGTAAAAGATAGGTCTTGTTTTCAAGAAGTTTACAATTTATTGAAGAAGATAGCATGAAAACATACACACACACATGCACACAAAGCAAGATATAACTATATATGAAAAATTAAAAGAGTTATCAGACAAAAGGTACTGGAATTTAGGGAGAATATGGAAAGTAATAGGTTAAAGACATTTATTTGGGAATTAAGAAACCATGGAGGTCAGTAATCAGAGAAGAATAAAAAATATATTCTGGCACCAGCAATAGAGAAAATGTCCAGGACTGGTAGATGGAGTGTTCTGTTTGTGCAAAAGCCATGAAATCAGTGTTGTTGGATCAGATAGTTAATACTAAGTAGTAAAATATAAGATATTAGAAATATAGGCGAGGGCTAGATTATAAAAGATTTTGAATGGCAAATGAAGCATTTTATATTTGCTCCTTTTCGCAGTAGAAAGTCAGTCCTGTCTATTGAGTAAGGGATGTGATGTTTGGACCTGGAAAATTTCCTTATGGATGAATGGAAATCTTGGGGAATAGAATTTTGTGCTTCGGGCATAGTTAATAGATCATTAGAGCATAAAATAACATGAACAAAAGGAAGAAACCATGAAATAAGACAGGAAAGGCAGCTAGGAGTTTACTATGGAAGTCTAAACATACTGGGCTATTTTATTTTTTTTCAAGGTTACTAAAATTTTTATTATTCTTTTTTGTTTTATTTGTTGAGTTACATTATCAGATCTGTGCCTTGGGAAAAACTAGACTCCTTAACAAGACAATAAAACACTTTCTTGTTGCTTCTTCCTAGATTACATCAACTATATTGCAAAAAAGAAAGTCAAGTTTCTATGCTTCTTAAGAACTTCCACATTCTGTATAGGTATACAGACTGTAAATGGAAGAAGCAAAATTTTTGTGGATTATCATGGGCTTAGTAGGTCCTTCATGTTAAAAAATATAAATGTGAATACTGTAATAGCAATGCCAGAGGATTTACAAACTCAAAACATTCTGTACTCTTAAGTTGCTCATAAGTGAAAACTGCACTGTCACTGTTCACTTTTTAAGGGAAAGATTAGTGGGAAATAGAAGCCTGTCTGGTTTATTTTATTTTTTTGATGTTAGTAAATTATCTCTGATAGTATATCCAACCCTCCCCTTTCTCTCTAGTGAAACAGAGGTAATGAGGCATGGATTGTGTGTGTGTGTGTGTGTGTGTATAGATCTATGCCTGTGTGTATTCAGGTATATAGTAACTATCATATAGTTATATTCTATATCCACACAAATTTAATCCATGTATTATATATGTATATAAAATTTTGATTGTACATAGTTTTTTGATGTTATTTCCTCCCATTAAGATGTGAAATTTTTAAAGGAAGACATTCTTTGTATTCCCAGTGTTCAACATAATGACTGCAAATGGAAATAGCAGATGATTAATAAAAGTTTTTACTTGCTCTTTCAAAACACATGTCAAAGATAAGAGATCTTATTTTACTAACAAAATCAGGTTTTCAGAATGAACAATTATGTTTCAGTGAACATAATTCAAAACATTTTTAAAAATTCAATTTTATATTTTCTATAAGGTTTTGTTTTGCTATGATGATTTAGATAGATTTTGGACAGATCACATTAAGGCAATTTCACTGAGAAGCCAATCAACATTTGCTATACTGTAAATGAGCATTTTCACTGCTTTGATCTCAGATTCCAATGATTTCCTTTCATTTTCTATAGACAAACCTCTTTATTGTGCCATCTAGAAATCCTTGAAATGTTCGGAAGTGAATTTACTCCATTCTACTTGATAAAAGATGTTTTCAAATTAAATACTTTCTCAAAGATATCATAGTACAGACTACATTATTTCTTCAAAACTGAAGTATATTTTTATTTCCCTTTATGTCTATTTATAAATTGGATGTTTTGATACTTCATTTTAGCTTATTATAGTCCATTTTTTTGGTTATTTTATATGGTGGTCTTACTGCATGTTTGATCAATATGAGGAGAAAGAAATCAAAACAAAACAAGGCAAAATATCACCATCATTCAGTTTGTGAGTTGTCAAGCTGCTTATGCAAATGTGAGATAATCTGATATTCCTTTTAATTAATGAATAGATATCAAGTGATTTGGCCACAGTTTTTATAGAGTACTTTCATTAAAGCAAAACAGAAAATAATTATTTTCTAGAGTTATTATAAGTCTAGATTCACAATTGCTTTGTTATTTATAACCCAAGATAAACTTTTGCCCTCTTCTATTTGAACTTGAGATGCCATGGTTTAAATAATCTGTACAAGTGTTTTGTCTCCTCTCCAGAAGATCAGTCTGAAAACTTGGGCAACAGACCAAGAAAATAGTGTATTCCTTTTCCTCATTTATTCATATCATAGCAATTGTATATCAGAAGATAAAATTAGGAAGAAAAGGCAAATTTTTTTTTCCATTTCCTTTTAATTTGCCAATGGTTCTAAATGTCCAGGTTAGCTATATTAATACATTTTATTAATAATTGTCTTAGGCAAGTGAACAAAGGAAAAGAAGGAAAAATAAACAGAGAGGCAGACATTTTTCATTATTAATTTCTAAAGTATAGGACTAAACTTAATGGATAATTATCTGTTTAGTTCTGTAATCAACAATTGCCTAGTTGGATGAATGATTTACCCAGTTAATTAATAGGTCTTAAACTATGGAATAAGAAGAAATAGTTTTGCGTGCCTAATAATTTTGTTTTATTTTTCTTCTATCTTTTAGGAAAAAGATTTAAAATTTAAGTATGAAATGATGGCATAATACAATTAATATATTGAATATATGTTAAACTTTAGTTACTCTTAGGGAAGTACAGAATATACAAAATTGCAGTATGTTCATTCAGTTGCAACCATTTCTCCATTATGCTATGACTATATTGTTTCTTTGCTAAAATTATAAGATAAGTTTACCGTTTTCTTCTGCAATATGTTAAGGCAATCAGAATGTGTGTGACTAAGCCAAGATCACACAACAGCTATGGTCTAAGATGAGGTCTGAATTCAGATCTTCCTGACACTAAGTCCAAAACTCTATATATTGAGCCACCAAGCTAGCTTCCACACTATATTTAAAAGAAGTAGAAGATTTAATTTGGGACAAGAAAATTAAATCAAATCGAGAGAGCACTTATTTTGGGTTAAAATACCATCTCTGCCATTTATCATTTCTATGACTTGGATCATTTGCATCAAACCTAATTAGACCACAGTCTCCTCATTACTAAAATGAATGGATTGAATTAGATAATCTCTGAGGACCCTTCCAGCTTTATGTATATGACCCTACATATGTATCTCCAGTTACACTTTGATAAAGTAGAATAGATTCAATATATTCATAGTTTAGGTTTAAAAGGCAAAATCTTTACTTATGAAAATTTTTTAAAAAAGAAAAACAGTGAACATGGAAATAAAAAGGTGTTTGTGTGTTACATGAACTATTCTTGTCTCCTGGTAGCCTCTTTAAGCAAGCATTTTAAAATTTTTTTCTCCTCTCTTCCTCCTATTTAAATGAAGATTGGATTTTTAAAGATTATAATGGTCTATATTGTTTTTATGTTAATTCATTTTGAATTTGTCTCTATGTAATCACTTACCTAACAAGAATTCCTTTAGAACAGAGATTTTTTTTAATTAAATTAACTGAGTGACAGATAAATTATAACTAAAATATCTAACATATTATCATAAAAACCCAGGAATGTAGATCTCCATTTTAGTGATGAAAAGGCCTTGCATTTAGCATTATTTCTCAGGTTCGATCTTGCCAAATGAAGGTTTTCTGAATTTAAGAACATTTAATCCATTTTTTCCATTGTTATTGTCACTAAGACTGTGTATATATATATATATATATATATATATATTTTTTTTTTTTTTCCCTATGTCTGCATATGTTCTCTGGTTTGGGGTTTGGTACCTACAGGTCATCTTTTATTTCTATGATTATTCATAGTAGTCTGATTAAAAAAGAGCAAAGATATTCCATAACATTCAGGTCACAATTTTGAGTTATCTCAAAAGGTAGTTATTTACATTAAGTTCTTCTTTGATTTAAAACAAAACACAAATTTAACACAACAACAAGAAACATGTTCTTTTGAATATCTTCATGCACATTTAATGTTTTTTCATTTATTTATGAATATTCAATAGCAGGTAAACTATTTAAACTGAATATACTTTACTCACATAATGAGAAGACAGGATACATAATGAGAAGAAAAAGATGAAGGCAAAGATGAAGGCAAGACAAAAAGAAGACAATAGAGGTTGAGATGAATTGATAGTGCTACATAAGCAATGAATATAAGCTTTAAGAGACTCCAGAAGATAATGGAGAGTAGAAGAGCCTGGTAGACTACTAACAATGGGGTCACAGAGAGTAAAACATGACTGAACTGCTAAGCAATATAATAAATAAATATGAACTTTAAAACAAATACATATATGCACAATTTTCCTCAAAAATTTAACTTTTTTAAAAATATTTTAAGATTTTTTTCTAGATTTGTATGTCAAGAAAAAGTGAAAATCTCCTCCACTTTATAATAGAAATTCACGACAGCTTTATCTTGCTACAGAGACTTATTCAGTGTCTTTGTAATTTTCCTAACCCTACCCTGAGCATGAAGTAAAATTACAGATCCATAAAGAAATATTTTCTCTGGAAAATTCATTTTCCCTTTGAAAAACTGACTTAAAAAAACAGAACTAAAATAGATTTTATCAGTACAGCTAATGAGTCAAATTAATCAGTTCTAATAATTTGAGAATAGTCAATATTTATCACCTATGACAACTCAGGTGTGCATCTGAACATTGATTGAGAGCCTAGTTGAAGAGATATGACAAGAACACTTAACTGTCATGAAAGCCACCAACATTTATTGTCCTGAAAATTATCTCTTGATTTTATTGTTGAATATTCAGAGTTTTATAATAAAACTTATCTCAGAGGTGACAAGTCAGCTGGAACCCAACTGTATACCATCCCTGGTAAAATTTAGGATATTTTTTCCTAAGGAAATGTGGACTTCCTTATCAGAAAGTTTCTCACACACTGCTATCTCTGCAGTTGTTTAGGTCAGGGTTCATTGGTGAGCCAAACAATCAGCAAGAATACAGGTTAATATTAATGACCTTCCATCATCAGAAAGCACCTCTGTTCCCCTCACAGGGGCTGGCCCTCTGCAAATATTATTTAATGCTAAAATATTCTAAGCTGAAATTCAAAAGAATTTATTCAAGTTAAATGTATTGGTCTAGGGGTTTTGCTAAGTTCTATTGTACGTAATGAATTGTAACTGACAAATGAAAAGTTTCTCTGCAAAGCAGGGGGTAAAAAAAGCAAAGCATTAATGAATTACAATTTATGTTTGGTGTCAGATTTATACATTTCTTTCAATCTTGTTTTAAATCAAGGGTTTTTTAAATTAAGGTCCATCAACTTTTTAAAAATTAAATTTACCAAATGTATTGCAATTTAATTGGTTTTCTTTTTTCATAAGATCATTTAATTTAATTTACTTAAAATATTATTTAGATAAAAGATATATCTTTCACCAAAATATAGGGGTTAATATCAAAAAAATTCTTTTTTCAATAATTCCTCTTTTTTCATATGGAAAAACTGCAGACTTAGAATAGCCAATGAAAAGTAAAATGGAATGTGTACAATGTTCCTTCTTTATCCCCTACCTCCCTACCTCCAACAATGAATCTCAGGCTAAAAGCATTTGGTCACCCTTTGGGCCCTAAATAGCAATTGTTTCTGTTTCATCAGAAACCCTGAGGATCTTTCCTTGCCATGGAAGGCTGTTCTTTGAAGGCTATCTTACCTTCTTTAATCACTGAGAAACCAGGAAAGAATTGCCCCACCCACTTCATTTATTTATTTGGACAAAGGAAAAGTGTCCATTCTTCCAGGCTTTGCCTAATCTCTCTCTTATCTAGCCCTAGTCAATGAATGGATGTTGCCTCAGTCAAACTGTGACCTGGGAAAGTGCTGACCTTTAAAAGGTTAAGGTCTCCCCTTCCAGCCAAGATGGCAGAGAGAAGACAGGCACTGTGATAAGTGTTCCTCTTTCCCCACAAAAACAACATGAGTCAACCTTCTTAAAAAAATTCAATCAGCAAAGGCCAGAAAGATAAGCTAAGAGAAGAATATCTACCAAGAAGGTTTGTCTCAGTGAACCAGGAGATGAGAGCAGAGGATCAACACAGGGACTACAGCTGGGGGAAACCAGAGGGCCAGCCTCAGTCATAGAGCCTTCAGGGAGTGACGGGTATGATATACAACTTTACCTGCAGAGCTTTTGGCTGGTGGGACAGGAGCTACAGGAAGGTAAGTTCCAGCACAGAGTCTCAGAGCACACCTGGAGAACAACCAACTGGACCAGGGAACTGAGGTCCACACTTTCAGAAAAGCCCTTTGCCCAGAAAAAACAATAAACAATGCCTCCCACTCCCCCTGAAGGCAACAGAGCTCACTCAATGGACAGAGATTAACTGCCTCCCTCAGGGCCTAGCTTAGTGTTCAAAGTCAACTCAGACCCTGTTGCTGAGGACCTCAGACACTCCAGAGAACGCAATCAGTGCCCTCTACTGGCTAGCCCTTAGAACTACTAAACCAAGTGAACAAAGATTCTAGGATCTTCAAAAGCAAACTTATGAGAGTCAACAGCCCTCCCCAACACAAGATCCTAGAAAGATGAAAAAGGGCCAGAAGAGGGCATAGAGAAATACTTATAAGAGAAAGATTCTAACCCAGAGAGATCTATCACTGCTAAGGAGAATATTAATAGGTCTCCAGCCCAGAATGACTTCCATGAATAAATCAGGAAGCAGTTTAGAAAACAATTAGAAAAACTGGTAAAAGGAAGTCTGGAGAAAATTAACACGTTGCAAGAGAAAATTAATATCTTGCAAAATACCCCAAATGCTTGGAAATTATAATTGGACAAGTACAAAATAAGAGTAACTCTTACAGACCTTCAATTGGGAAAATGCAAAAAAGAAAATGATTCTCTCAAAACTGCACTTGGCCAAATGGAAAACCCCATGAAAAATAGAATTGACCAACTGGAAAAGGAGTTGAAAAAGATAAATGAAGAAAAATCTTCTCTAAATAAAAGAATGGAATTGGCTGAAACCAATGGCTTCATGAGACATCAGGATTGTGTTAAACAAAACCAAAAGATGGAAAAAAAAATTGAAGAGAAAGTTAAATACCTCATCAGCAAAACCACTGTCCTCAAGAACAGTTCAAGACAGGAGAACCGAAGAATTATCTGGCTTCCTGGAAACATTGAAGAAGAAAAAAAAAAAGCCTGTATTTAAAATTAAAGGATTTAGTGATGGAAAATTGCTCTGATTTCATGGAATCAGCTGGAAAATAGTTATTGAAAGAATATATTGATCTCCTCCAGAAAGACATCCTAAAAGGAACACACCAAGTAATGTTGTTGCCAAATTCCAGAACTATCAGAAAAAAGAAAAAATCCTACAAGCAGCCAGAAAGAAAAAAAAAATTAAATACCAAGGAACCACAGTAAGGATTGCATAGGACATGTCTGCAGCAACCTTAAGGGATCAAAGGGACTAGAATGAGATTTTCCGAAGAGCAAGGGAGCTTGGAATCCAGCCAGTAACCCACTACCCAGCAAAGTTGAGACTTTTCTTCCAAGAGAAAAGATGGACATTTAATGAAATGTGAGGCTTCCAAGATTTGATGATGAAATAACCAGAGCTAAATTGAAAATTTGAACATCAAACAGGAGGCTCAAGAGATACATGAAAAGATAAAAAAAAATCTGATAAGATGAAACTGGTTATATACCCACTTGGAAGAAAGAGTCTCATAACTCTTGAGAATTGAAATTCAATTAGACAAAACATACATAGCCAAAAGTGATGGACATTCATAAATTTTCTGTGGCTCAGAAAGAATGATTTAAAAACAAAACCTCTTTAAAAAGGGGGAGTTTAAGGAGAAGGGAGGGTGGAAGGAGAGGAAGGAGACTGAATGGGGTAAATCTCATTAAATCAAAGACCTATTGTAATTGAGGGGAAGAAGGGAGTAGGAGAGAACCACCTGAATCTTCATCTCATTGGTTTTGGCTGAAAGTTAACTTAGAAACACTTAGCTAAATTAAGAAACTTATCTTACCTTTCAAGCATTGAAAAGGGAAAGGGGGAGGGGGACAGGGAGGGGGACAAAAAGGGGAACTAACAGAAGGAAGGAAAGAAGGGGAAAAGGGAAAGGGGAAAGAAAGGGGAGGGGGTTGATATAAGAGGGCAAACACACTGAAGGTGATGGTATACAGAAACAAAACACAGGGGAATTTGGATAAAGGGAAAAACAGGAGAAAAATACAAACAGAAAGAAGACAGAATGGAAGGCAATGAAGAGTTAGTAATTATAATTTTGAATGCAAATAGAATGAACTCTCCCTTAAAATGCAAGTGAATAATAGAGTGGATTAAAAACCAGAATCCTAAAATACACTGCTTACAAGAAACTGATTTGAAGCAGAGAGATACATACAGAGCAAAGGTAAAAGGTTGGAGCAAAGTATATTTTGTTTCAAGTGAAGAAAAAAAAGACATCAGGGGTAGCAATCCTTATCTTAGACAATGCAGCTGAAAAAATAGATACTGTTAAATGAGATAAGGTATGAAACCATATCCTCCTAAAAGGTACCATAGACAATAAAGAAATTTCAATAATAAATAAGTATGCACCTAGAGGTACAGCATCCAAATTCTTAGAGAAGTTGAAAGAGCTACAGAAAGATATGGACAGAAAAGCTCTTCTAGAGGGAGATTTCAACTTCCCACTCTCAGATTTAGATAAATCTAATGATAAATTAACAAGAAGTAAGTTAAAGTTGATGAGGTAAATATATTGTTAGAAAACATAGATATAATAGACCTATGGAGGAAATAGAGTGGGGATAGAAAGGAATATTTTTTCTTTAGTACATGGTACTTACTCAAAAATTGACCATGTACTAGGGCATAAAATCCTAATAATCAATTGCAGAAAGTAGAAATGGTGAATCCATCTTTCTCAGATCACAATGCAATAAAAATCATATGCAATATTGGGCCAGGGAATAATAGACAGTAACATAATTGGAAACCAAATAACCTCAATTTAGAGAATGAATGGTTCAAGCAACAAATTATAATAGAAATGGAAATTAGACCAACACCTCACTCCCAATACATAGATAAGATCAAAGTGGATATAGGCTTTAGACATTAAAAACAACCCTACCCCTTTCACTTCTGGCCAAGACAGCACAGAGAAGACAGGCATAGATCTAAAGTCTCCGGATCTTCCCCATCTATAATATGAAACAAACCTCTTAACAGAAATTCAAACCACAAAACCGAGAAAGAAAAGTCAGGAGAGGAACATATGGCTCAGGTTTTGTTTTCCACAGCCCTGGACTAAAGAAGAAGGCCTCAATCACGGTCACAGACACTCCAGAGAAAGCAACCAGCACCTCCTACTGGCCAGCCAGAGAAATTGCAAAAAGTGAATAAAGCCTCTTAGGATCCCAATACCAAAACCCTGTGAATCAGCCCCTCCCCAACTCAAGGTCTTAGCAAAATGAAGAAAGGTCAGTGGAAACATAGATCCATAGAAAATTGCTTGCAAGCAAAAGGCGCTAACTCAGAGACCAAGAACCTCTGAGGACAATATGATCTGGTGGCCAGCACAGAAAGACTTCTTGAAGAAATAAGGAAGGAGTTTAAAAATCAATTGGAAAATTTTGGAGACTCAATTAACACCTTGCAACATGAAAACGAATCATTGGAAAGCACAATTGGAGAAATACAAAATGAGAATAATTTTCTCAGATACTCAATTGGGCAAATGCAAAAAAAGAAAATTATTCTCTCAAAACCTCAATTGGTCAAATGGAAAGTTCTTTCAAAAGTAGAATTGACCAACTGGAACAGGAGTTGCAAAAAGTATATGAAGAAAACTCCTCTCTAAAAAAATGAATGGAGTGTGAGGAAACTAATGACTGCATGAGACAGCTAGAGTCTGTTAAACAAAATCAAAAAATAGAAAAAATAGAAGAAAATGAAAAATATCTCATTAGCAAAAACACTGACCTTGAGATTTGATCAAGGAGGGGCAACCTTAGAATTATTGGACTTTCTGAAAGCATTGAAGAGAAGAAAAGCCTGGACTTATTATTACAGGATCTAGTGAAGGAAAATTGCAATGATATCATGGAACCAGTGGGCAAAGTAGTATTGAAAGAATACATCAATCCGCTCCAGAAAGAGATGCTAAAATGAAAACACCAAAAAATGTGGCCAATTTCCAGAACTATCCAATAAAAGAGAAAATCCTGCAAGCAGCCAGAAAGTAACAATTTAAATTCCAAGGAGCCACAGTAAGGATTACACAGGACCTGGCTACATCAACATTAAGTGATTGAAGGGCCTGGAATGAGATATTCTGTAGAGTAAGGGAGCGTGGAATGCAGCCAAGAATCTACTATCCCACAAAGCTGAGCTGTAATTTTCAGGGGAAAAGGTGGACATTTAACAAAGTGGAAGAATTCCAAAAATTCCTAATGAAAAGACCAAAGCTAAATAGAAAATTTGGACATCAAACAGGAGGTTCAAGAGACAAATGAAAAGGTTAAAAAAAAGGATGGGGATAAAGAAAAAAACTGCTACCCAATAAGGTGAAACTGGCTATACCCCAATATGGGGAAAAATTCTAATAATTCTTGAGAACTGTAATTCTAACAGAGAGAATATACCTATTCAGAATTAATGGAGACTCAGTACTTATCCATGAGAATGGTTGCATCCAGTAGAATGAAAATGGCTATAACCCTACTTTGTAGAAAGAATCTAATAACTCTCAAGAATTATAACTCTATTAGATACAATGTACTTAGATGAAAGTGATGGATACTCAGAATTTTCTATGGCTCAGATAGAATGATAAAAAAAACCTCCTCCTTAAAAAGAGGGATAGGAAGGAGATGGGAGGAGGGAGGGTATTGAATGGGGTAAATCTCATTGCACTAAGAGGTACAAAATACCTATGGCAATATAAGGGAAGAAGGGAAAAGATGAGAAAAACCTGAATCTTCTCATCAGAATTAGCTTAATGTTAACTTACACACAAACTCAGTTAAATGAAAAAAAATCTAGTATGAAAAGGGGAACAGGGGAGGGGGGAGGGAGAAAGGCAGGGGAGAAAAAAAAGGGGAACTAACAAGAGGAAGGGAAGGGAAAAGGGAAGAAGGGAAAGGGGAAAGAAAGGGGAAGGGGTACATATAGGAGGGCAAACACACTGAAAGTGGGTGGTATTCAGAAACAAAACATTGGGGAATGCCAATAAAGGGGGTGAAGGGGACAATACAAACATAGGGAAGATTACATGGAGGGCAATAAAGAATTAGTAATTATAACTTTGAATGTGAATGGGATGAACTCTCCCTTAAAGCAAAAATGAATAGCAGAGTGGATTAAAAACCAGAATCCCACAATATTCTGCTTACAAGAAACTCATTTGAAGAAGAGAGATACATACCATATAAAGGTAAAAGGTTGGAGTAAAATAAACTTTGTTTCAGCTACAATGAAAAAAGCAGGGGTAGCAATCCTTATCTCAGACAAAAAATGCAGCAAAAATAGATAGCATTAAAAGAGATAAGGAAGGAAACTATATCCTCCTAAAAGGTTCCATAGACAATAAAGAGATTTCAATACTGAATATATATGCACCCCCATGGGACAGCATCCAAATTCTGAGAAGAGAAGCTGAAAGGACTACAGGAAGACATAGACAGCAAAACTATACTAGCAGGAGACCTCCATCTTCCACTCTCAGACCTAGATAAATTGAACCATAAAATAAACAAGAAAGAAATTAAGGAGGTAAATAGATTGTTAGAAAGACTAGATATGATAGACTTATGGAGGAAATTGAATGGGGAAAGAAAGGAATATACCAATATACCTTTTTCTCTGCAATACATAAGCACTTATTCAGAAACTGACTATATACCAGGGCATAAAAACCTAATAACTGCAAAAAAAGGCAGAAATAGTGAATATCACTTTCACAGATCACAATGCAATAAAAGTTATATGAAATATTGGGCCAGGAAGATATAGACCCAGAACCTACTGGAAAATGAATAACCTCATTTTAAAGAATGAATGGAAAAAAAATAAAAATTGTAGAAATAATTAGTATTTTTTCCTAGATAATGACAATAATGAAACAGCATACCAAAACCTATGGGATGCACTCAAAGTGGCTCTCAGGGGATATAGAATATCTATAAATCGTTACATGAATAAATTGGAGAAAGATGAAATCAATGAACTAAATATACAACTAAAAAATTAGACAAAGAAAAAATTAAACTCCCAGCTATATGTCAAATTAGAAATTCTAAGGGGCAGCTAGGTGGTGTAGTGGATAAAGCACTGGCACTGGAGTCAGGAGTACCTGGGTTCAAGTCCAGTCTCAGACACTTAATAATTACCTAGCTGTGTGGCCTTGGGCAAGCCACTTAACCCCATTTGCCTTGCAAAAAAACTTCCAAAATTTCAAGGAGAAATTAACAAAATCGAAAGGAAAAAAAAAAACTTTTGAATTAATAAATAAAACCAAAAGTTGTTTTTAATGGAAAAAAACAATAAAATTCATCAACCTCTGGTCAATTTGATTCAAAAAATAAAGAAGAAAACCAAATTGCTAGTATCATAAATGAAAAAGTTGAACTGACCATCAAAGAGGAAGAAATTAAAGTAATAATTCAAAAATATTTTGCCCATCTCCATACCAATAAATTTGACGATATAAGTGAAATGGATGAATATTTTCAAAAATATAAGTTTCCAAGGTTAAATGAAGAGAAGATTAAATATCTAAACAACCCTATCTCAGAAAAAGAAATTCAGCAAATCATCATTGAATTCCCTAAGTAAAAAATCTCCAGGGCCTGATGAAGTCACAAGTGAATTATACCAAACATTTAAGGAACAATTGGTTCCAATTCTACATAAACTCTTTGGACAAATAGGGGAAGATGGAACTCTGCCTAACTCTTTTCTATGAAACAATATGGTGCTGATACCTAAACCAGGAAGAGTTGAAATAGAGAAACAAATTTAGAGACCTAACTCCCTGATGAATATAGAAGCAAAAATCTTAAATAAAGTCTTAGCAAAATCATTACAACAAGTTATCAGTGGGATAATACATTTTGACCAAATTGGATTTATCCCTGGAATGCAGCGTTGGTTCAATATAAGGAAAACTGTTAGTATAATCAATTATATAAATAACAAATCTATCAGAAATTATTATATCATATAGATGCTGAAAAAGCTTTTGACAAAATATAGCACTCATTCATACTAATAATAATAGAATGTGTAGGAATAAATGGATTGTTCTTTAGAATAATCATCAGTATTTATCTGAAACCATCAACAAGCATTATTTTCAATGGGGAGAGTCTAGAGGCATTCCCAATAAGATCAGGGGTAACACAAGGGTGCCCATTATTACTGCTACTATTCAATATCATATTAGTAATGTTGGGGCACCTAGGTGGTGCAGTGGATAAAGCACTGGTCCTGGAGTCAGGAGTACCTGGGTTCAAATCTGGTCTCAGATTACCTAGCTGTTTGGCCTTGGGTAAGCCACTTAACCCCATTTGGCTTGCAAAAAACTCAAAAAGAAGAAAAGAAATGTTAGCTTCAGCAATTAGAGAAGAAAAAGGAATTGAAGGAATTACAATTGGGAAGAAAGAGACAAAATTCTCACTCTTTGCAGATGACATGATGGTATAAATAGAGAATCTGAAGAAATCATGCAAAAAAACTACTGGAAACCATTAGTAATTTTCGCAAAGTTGCAGGATATAAAATAAACCCTCATAAATCCTCTACTTTTCTACATATATATATGTATGTATATATATACATATATATATATATATATATATATATATATATATATATATATATATATATATAACAAGCAAGATACAGCAGTAAGACTTAGAAAGAGAAATCCTACCCAAAATACCCTCAGACAATATAAAATACCAGGGAGTCTACTTGCCAAGGCAGACTCAAAAACTTTTGAAAATCATTATAAAACACTTCTCACACAAATTGAATCAGATTTAAATAATTGGGCAAATATCAATTGCTCATGTATAGGCAGAGCTAATATAATAAAAATGATAATTCTACCAAAACTACACTACCTCTTTAGTGCTATACCAATCATAATTCCAAATAATTACTTTATTGAATTATAAAAAGTTGTAATTAAATTCATATGGAGCAATAAAAAGTCAAGAATTTCCATGGATTTAATGAAAAAGGTGGAAAAGAAGGGGGCTTACCCCTCCCCAATCTAAAATTATACAAGAAAGCCTCAGTCATCAAAAACTATTTGGTATTGACTAACAAATATTTTGATGGACCAGTGAAATAGACTAGGTGCAATAGCAGGAAACAATTATAGTAATATGCAGTTTAATACACCCAAAAAGTCCAACTATTGGGATAAATGCTCTCTCTCTTTGATAAAAACTGCTGGGAAAGTTGGAAGTTAATATGGAAGAAACTTAGATTAGACCAACACCTCACACCCTATACCAAGAAAAAATCCAAATGGATACAGGACTTGGACATTAAATAAATAATACTATAAGCAAATTAGTAGATCAAGCACTAGTTTAGTTAACAGATCTATGGAAAGTAAAGCAGTTTATGACTAGGAAGAGATGTAGAACATTATTAATAACAAACTAGATAATTTCAATTACATTAAATTAAAAAGCTTTTGCACAGATACAACTATTGTAATCAAGATCAAAAGAAATGTAGTAAACTGGGAGAAATATTTACAACTAATGTTTCTGACAAAGGACTCATTTGTAAAATACATGGAAAACTGAGTCATATATTTTTTACAATAAAATCCAATCCCCACTTGACAAATGGTCAAATGATTTGGCAAGATAATTTACAGATGAGGAAATCAAAGCAATCCAATGTCATATGAAACATTGCTCTTAATAATTACTTATTAGAAAAATTCATATTAAAGTTTCTCTGAGGTACCACCTCATACCTCTCAGACTTGTCAATATGACAAGAAAGGATAATGATCTTTGTTGGAAGGGTTATAGGAAAATCTGGAACACTATTACATTGTTGGTGGAACTGTGAACTCATTCAACCTTTCTGGAGAGCAATTTGAAACTATGACCAAAGGCAACAAAAACGTACATACCTTTTGATTCAGAAATACCACTATTGGGTCTATAACCTTGTACAAAAATATTCATAGAAGCCCTGTTTGTGGTGGCAAAGAATTAGAAATCAAGTAAATATACTTCAGATGGGGAATGGCTAAGCAAACTGTGGCATTTGTATGTCATGGAACACTATTGTTCTTTTAGAAACCAGACGGATGGGAATTCAGGGAAGCCTGGAGGGATTTCCATGAACTTATGCTGAGCGAAATGAGCAGAATCAGAAAAACAGTATACACCTTAACATCACCATGAGGGTGATAATCAACCTTTATCGACTTGCTCATTTCCTCATTGCAAAAATCTGGGACAATTTGGGTCTCTCTGCAATAGAGAATAACATATGTATCCAGATAAAGAACCATGGAGTTTGAACAAAGTCCAAGGACTATTTCTTTTAATTTAGAAAAAAAAAAACTGATATCTTATTGTCTGATCTTGTTATCTCTTATACTTTATGTTTCTTCTTGAAGGATATGATTACCTTCTCATCACACTCAGTTTGAATCAATGTACAACAAGGAAACAATGGAAAGACTGACAAATTGCTTTCTGCAGGGGGTGGGGAGAGGGAAGTAAGATTAGAGGAAAAATTGTAAAACTCAAAATAAATAAAGTCATTAAAAAAGGATTTCTGAGAATAATAGCTATATATAATAACAATCCCCCCAAAATAAAAATCAAACTCTGTTTTTGATAAAATCTATTGGTCAAATTGGAAGTTAATATGGAATAAACTTAGATTAGATCAACACCTCACACCCTATGCCAAGATAAGATCCAAATAGATCCAGGATTTAGAAGCTAAAAACAATATTATAAGCAAACTAGAAGATCAAGGAGTAGTTTGCCTGTCAGATCTATGGAAAAGTAAGTAGTTCATGTCCAAACTAGATAATTTTGATTACATTACATTAAAAAGTTTTTGCACAGACAAAAGCACTGTAAGCAAGATCAGAAGAAATGAAGTATTGGGGAACAATGTTTATGACTATTGTTTCTGACAAAGGACTCATCTCTAAAATATACAGAGAACTGAGACAAATTAAAAATAAAAAAGACAAGCCAGTTCCCAATTAACAAATGGTCAAAGGATATGAAAAGGCAATTTACAGATGAGGAAATCAAAGCAATCAATAGTCATATGAAAAATTGCTCCAAATCATTACTTATTAAGAGAAATGCAAATTAAAGCATCTCGGAGGAACCACCTCTCAGGGTGACCAATATGACAAGAAAGTACAATGATTAATGTTGGAAGGGATATGGGAAATCTGGGACACTAATACATTGTTGATGTAGTTGTGAACTCATCCAACCTTTCTGGAGAGCAATTTGGTATTGTGCCCAAAGGGCAACAAAAATGTGCATGCCCTTCCATCCAACAATACCACTACTGGGTCCATACCCTGAAGAGATTATGAAAAAAGGGTAAAAACATCACTTGTACAAAAATATTTATAGCAGCTCTGATTGTGGTGGCAAAAAAATTAGAAATTAGGTGAATGTCCTTCAATTGGAGAATGGCTTACCAAACTGTCATATATATATATATATGTCATGGAACACTATTATCCTATTAGAAACCAGGAGGGATGGGAATTCAGGGAAGCATGGAAGGATTTCCATGAACTTATGCTGAGTGAGATTAGCAGAACCAGAAAAACATTGTACACCCTAGCAGCAACATGGGGTTGATGATCAACCTTGATAAACCCTTTCCATCAGTGTCATAACCAGGGACAATTTTGGGTTATCTGCAATGGAGAATGCCATCTGTATCCATTGAAAGGATTATGGACTTTGAACAAAGACCAAAGACAATTACCTTCAAATTAGAAAGAAAACAATGTTATCTTATTATGTAATTTTACTATCTCCTACTTTATTTTTCTTCCTTAAGGATATGATTTCTCTGTCATCACATTCACATGAGATCAATTTTTTTAACATGGAAACAATGTAAAGATTAACAGAATGCCTTCTGTTGGGGGGGGGATAGGGAAGCAAGAATGAGGGAAAATTGTAAAACTCAAAATCAATAAAATCTTTCTAAAAATAAAAAAGTCAAGTTCTCTCAGTGCATCTGTAGAAGTCCTGAACCATGTCTGTTTACTGGACCCAGCCAGCTCTGGAGGAGAAAGTGAGGACTTTCCTTTCTTAAAATCAATTCACTAGCAGTCATGGTGTCACTTCCCAATAGCAGGGCAGATGTCATGGCCTTCTTATAGAACAGAGGAAAAACAACAACAATAATAATAAATATATATGCAAAAAATAACAAATATTTTAGGATTAGCTGGAATTAGCTTAGTTTTCTCTGCAATTCAATAATCCAAGACAACCTCTGATACACATATGATGAAAATATTATTCATCCTCATAGAAAGAACTGATGGTGTCGGAAAAGAGATTGAAGCCATAGGGTATTTTTTCTTGAGGAATTTTACAAATGACTATTATGAAAATGTTTTGAATGACTGCATATGTCTAACCTACATAGAAAAACATGTTTTCTCAAGCAGGGGTGATGAGGAAAGAAGAAGGGAATTAAATCGAAATTCTCAGTTTTTAAAAGAAGTATAATTTGGGAAAATAAAATATTAAAAAGTCAAAAAAGAAAAAAACAAATATTAACAAGCATAAAAAGTTGTGCAGAGAAGCTAAATTAAATACTTTTTCAATTGTATATACTGAGGAATTGAGATACAAGTTGCCATGACAATTCTCTCACATTTTTGGCAACATGTTAGTGATTTTGGTGGCTCTATATTCATTTAAATTGTTAACTTAAAAGATCATAGTACTATATATTATTTTTTAATAGAGAAGAGGACAGAGTTATTCCAAAATTTTTTTTACAAAATCATAAAGTACTATTTGCTATATAAAATCCCTCCCCAAATAAGCATTACTTATTATATCCCACAAATAAATGTACTACAACTTAAGAAGTAATATGCATATAAACTTAGTAATCATAAAGGATTCCCATGCTGGAATACATTTGAAAGAAGCTACTTGCATATTCAGTGTAGGATCTCAGATAACTGCTAATGATGCCATAACACTGCTTTCACTAGTCAGTTTCTCACTGTGCAACTGGAGTCTCAAACAAGTTGGAATGTTTTTTCTATTGGCATAACTGCTTGTTAATACCAATTATTTTTCTTGTCCCACATTCACATTTACTACAAGGAGTTTAAGGTCAGTGGCTTGAGAGCAGGAATCCATAAATTCTTATATGCAAAAACAATATTATAGAATGCACTAAGTTATGGTACTAAATAAATTGGATCTTGATTAAAATGCAATTGTGAAGAAACATGAAGAAAATAATGCGTGTATATTTAACATACAAATCATCTGTAAAAAGAGGTGTTTCAAATAGGAATATTTGCTTAATTTTTCTGTTTCTTATTTGTTTCATCTGTAAAATGAGAGGGCTGGTCTCTGAGTCCTCTAAGGTTCCTTCCAGTTCCATTTTTATTACACAGTGACAAAGAAATAGAGAATAACAATTGACATTAAATATAAAATAAAATCATTCATTAGTAAATGCAAAATAAAAGAAGGCTAAATATTTGAATAAAGAAGAGCAAAGAACATAAATTGAATTTCTTTGGAATATATACTTTAATGCACACATAATTTGCCTATAAAGAATACCAATGAATTGAATTCAATAATTTCTAGTTAATATTCTTTAAAAGCTCTCAGAGAATATTTCAATGTTTCATGAAATTAAATGGTTATATTCAGATATTTTTTACCTGCCTGAATTCCCTCCTCTAGCTCATTTGTAGTTTGTTCTTACTATTTGTTCATTTCTAGGCATGATTTCAATATTGAGCTTAATCTAAAAAATCCTTAAATGTTCCAATTCCTAATTACTTTGGAAATCACCTTTGAACTATATACAATACCTTTAACTTTACCATTGACTAGTTCCGCATTTCTGGATGCTAAAATGTTAAAGATTTCACTGTAATTTTTGAAATTATGCTTCATCCCCCAAAGTAAAGAAATGCAAACTAAAATAATATGAAAGGTATCCAGCTATGCAAGAGATGTCTGAGGCTGAATTTCAATTGTGGTTTTCCTGATTACGGATCTTATGTTCTGTCCCCCAGTCACATACATTCCTCTGATATATTAGCTATGTGCTAGGAATACCTTTACAAGCAGCTGGGATAGTCAGTGCTGTCAAAGAATTTCCATTTTAATGGCAGAATATAATACATAAAGAGAAATTGGGGTATCACAATGGTTGAGGAGATAGCCAGGACATATTTTTGGAAGCCTGGAAGTTGACAAGATAATGCAAAAAGTTTAGCTACCTTAGTGTAAGAATCCAGGTTTACTGCCCAAGATTCTATAAGAAAGGGGATGAAGATAAAGATTATATCTGGAAAACAGATGGAAAAATGACTAAGAGAAAGTATACCTGTGACCCAATATGAAAGGCTGAAGCTCACTTACCACATCCACCATTCACAGGGACTGAGTTCAAGGTTCTGGAGTAGGAGGGTTGAGAGAAGATTAGAAGCAAAATTGTGAAGAGGCAGTCAAGAAATGCAAGACATTATCCAAAAAATAAATTTTGTGCATGAATTTTTATCTCCAACAATATTTCCTGGAATTTACCATAAAACAGATAAGAGAATAATGGTAATTACCTATTTGAATAAACCAAAATTTGTAGCACACTTTTTGTTGCAATGCATTGGACAATAAAGGGAAATTTGTTGTCTGGGGAATAAAATAGCTAGAAAAATTAAGAGATATGAATGCAAAGGAATCTTAATTAGTAACTGAAAAATAAATTAAATGATAGAGTCAAATAAAGCTGATGAAACTAGTTTGAACTAATGAAAATTTAAGTGTATTCAATCAGGAAAATAATTTATAAAGTAACTAAAACATTGCAAAGAGAAACAAGTTAAAAACTTGGAATTATGGTCAATGAAATGACTACCACAAAACAGATCATAGAAAAGTGGGAAAGTGACTCAAGATTCTAAATAAGCTATATATTTTCAGGTATGACCAATAGATTTTCTTTGTTACACTATTTATTACCCTTTTGGTATTTCTTTTTATTTTCAAATAGGGAGCAATTTGATTGAGAGGGGAATACTAAAAATAGTGAACACCAAAAACAATAGGATAAATATAACATTTTATATATATATATATATATGAAAAGTCCCAAACAAGCAATTCAATTTTAATATTGTTTTTTTTCAGATTCTATCACCTCTGTCTTGGGGCATATCACATTCATTATTATAAGTACAGAAGATAAATACTTTCCATATTTTTCCCTCACAGTTCTTGGTAATTGAATTTTCTTCCATCCTAGTCCTCCTCACCTATATTTTTTTCTGTTCTCTCTCTCATTTCACTGTGTACCTCCTCAAAAGTGTGTTATTTCTAACTGTCCTCTCCTATGATCTTTCTTCTTTTGTATCACCTACATGACTCTCCCCTCTCTCTGCCCTATTTCTTCTATCCCTTTCCTCTCTCTTTTTTTCCCTCTAGGGTAAAATAGATTTCTATACATTATTGAGCATGTATGTTATTTCCTCTCTGAGTCACTTCTGATGAGAATGAAAGTTGATTCATTCCCCCCACACCTTTCCTCCTCTCACTCCACTGCAACAGCTTTTTCCTGGATCTTTTAGAAAAAATAACAATCCATTCTACCTTTCCTTTCCTTTCCCTTTCTGCTAGTACATTCCTTTCTTGCCCATTAACTCCATCTTTTCAATATATTATACCATCATATTCAAAACCCTTGTACACCTTGTCTATATCTGCTCATTCTAATTGCCCTAATAAGTGAGAAGGTATATAAGAATTATCAGATTCATCTTCCCATGAAGGAAAACAAGCAGTTCAACATCATTAAACTCTTCATAATTTGGCCATTCCCTCCACCCAGTCTATGCTTTGCCTGAGTCCTGTACTTAAAGATCAACTTTCTCTTCAGATCTGGACATTTCATCAAGAAAGTTTGAATATCCTCTGTTTCACTGATTATCCATCTGTTTACCCTGAAGGTATTCAGTTTTGCTGGGTAGTTGATGCTCTGTTGTAAGCTAAACTCTTTTGCTTTCCAGAATATCATATTCCAAAGCTTTAGAGTCCCGAATTATTTTCTTCAGAGAGTTTTTGTGCTTCATTTTCCATCTGGCCAATTCTAATTTTTTTGAGGCATTCCTCTCCTCATTGATCTTTTGGACTGACATTTGATAGTAATGGTTTTTTTAGGTTTTTGCAAGGCAAACATGGTTAAGTAGCTTGCCAAAGGCCACACAGCTAGGTAATTATTAAGTGTCTGAGACTGGATATGAACCCAGGTACTCCTGACTCCAGGGCCGGTGCTTTATCCACTGCGCCACCTAGCCACCCCTAAATGGTTTTTAAGATGGTATTCTCTTAAGTAAATTTTTTTGTATCTCTTTCATCAAGCTGATTCCTTGGTTTTCAAGATTTTCCTGTATTACTCTCATTTCTCTTCCCAGTTTTCCCTCTTCCTCCTTTATTTTATTTGATTTGATTTTCAAAATCTTTTTTTTGAACTCTTCCATGGCCTGAGACCATTTCATATTTTTCTTGGAAGCTTTGGATACAGAAGCTTTGTCTTTGTAGTTTAACCAAAATAATTGTCTATGGTTGGATTCTTCTTCTTCTTTTGTTTGCTCATTTCCCCAGTCCTTGACTGTACTCTACTTTCTGATACTGGGATCTGAGTGTGGGCAAAGCAATAGAGTCCTGCCTCAGAGGTAGCAGATTTCTTTTGTCTACCCTGATCCTCTTACCATCCCTGGACTGAGTACTCTGGAAGTAGTTCTCAGGTGGCTCTACTGAACTGCTTCCAGTTCCCTTTCCCCCAAGGTTGCACTGAAACCTATACTGGACTGGGTTCCACGCTTACCATGACGTGTCAGAGTTTTTCTGTTGACCTTCCAAATTGTCCTTGGCAATCCCTGAGCTGAGAAGTCTGGAAACTGTCACTAATGCCATTGAATCTGGTGTCCCAAGGAAGTTAGGTACCCCAAAGGACTGTTCCTGAATGTGAATGGTTGGAGCCATTTTGCTATGGCACAGCCAGGCTGGGCTGGGTTGCACTGCAGTCCTTTCCCACCTTGGTGTAACAGGTCTTTCCTATGGATCTCCCAAGGTATTTTGGATCAGAAAATTGTTTCACTGTTTTTCTGATGGTTTTGTCACTCTAGATTTTGCTTAGAGTCTTCGTTTAAAAACATTTGAAGGAGTTAGAGGGAGGCAGCATCAAGATGGTGGCATAAAGGCAGGAATTCCCAGAAAATTTTTCCCACAAATCTCTTAAATTATGACTCTAACCAAATATTATAGGGGCAGAACCCACAGAAAGACTTAGGAGAACAATTTCCCACTTGGTAGACATATGAGAGAGGTCTATGCCACTGGGACTGGGGAATGGAAAAAGTCATAGCACAGCTGGGTCACAGTCATTTAGTGCCAGAACAAACCAAATCTAGCCTTCCAGGAACAAACTGCAGGACACCTGGTTCCACAGCAGTGGGAGCAGTTTCCAGACCTCTTGGCCTGGGGATCACCAAGCATAGCTTGGAGGGTTGGTGGTAGAACTCTGCCTCACCAGTGTATTAGCAGAGCCCAGGCCAACACCATACTTACAGGTTAGACTCAGGAACCTACAGAACCACCCAGCAGCTGCTTCCAGAGTGATCAGTCAAAAAATGGTAAGGGGGTGACGAGAGATTGCAGAGGTCTATCTACTATCCCTGGTCAGTACTCTGCTGCTCTGCCCATACTCAGATCCAGGTCACAGCCTGGGTCTCCACACCACCACTGCTCCAGGGCAGAGGAGAGTATTTGTGCTCATCCACAGTCCAGAGAACAGACCAGGAGCATAGTCAGAATCTCTCATAAGACCTTGAAGAAAATATGTTCACTGTGGGAGGGGTGTCCCTAAAACTTCTAAAAACTTTGCAAGTGAAGTAAATCAGGTCATAGACTGAGGAAAAGAGCAAACAATAGAAAACAAAGATTTTGACCTAGAAAATAACTTTGGTCCCATGGAGGATCTCAAATTACACTCAGAAGGTGACAAAATGAAAGTTTCTGTACCCACAGCTTCCAAGAAAAATATGAATTGGAAAAAAAGGCAATGAAAAAGCACAAAAAAAAAGATTTTGAAAATCAAGTAAAGGAGGTAGAGGAAAAATTGGAAAGAGAAATGAGAGTGATGTGGGAAAATCAAGAAAACCAAATCAACAGCTTGATGAAGGGAAACAAAAAATACTGAAGAAAATAACATTAAAAAACCAGTTTAAGAAAAAAGCAGTTCAAATGGCAGATGAGGAGAAAAAATGCCTTAAAAAACAGATTTGGCCAGTTAGAAAAAGAGAAACAAAATCTCTGAAGAAAATAACACCTTTAAATGTAGAGTGAAGCTAAAGGAGGCGGATACATTTGTGAGAAATCAAGGAACAATTAAAAAAAAGCCAAAAGAGTGAAAAACTAGAATGAAATGTAAAATGTCTCATTGGAAAGAAACTGATGTGGAAAACATATTTGGAAGAGATAATTTAAAAATTATTGAGTTACCTGAAAGTCATGACCAGGAAAAGAACTTAGACTTCAATTTTCATGAAATTCTGCAGGTAAATTGCCCTGACATCCTGGAAGAATATGGTAAAATAGAAATTCAAGGAATTCACTGATCACCTCCTGAAAGGGATTCCCCCAAATAAAAGCAATAAACAAGAAAAACCCCTCTTGATAATATCATTATGAAATTCAAAAACTCCCAAGTCAAAAGGAAAATACAAGTAGTCAGAAAGAAATAATAAAATCATTGTAATGCAAAATCAGATTTACACAGAATATAGCTGCATATACATTATGGGTTTTGTACACTTGGAATATGATATTCTAGAAGACAAAAGAGCTTGGATTACAACTGAGAATAAACTACTCAGCAAAACTTCCCCTTTCAGGGGAAAAGATCAACATTCAATGAAACAGGGATCTTTTAAACTTTCCTGTTAAAATGACCAGAGCTGAACAGAAAGTTTGATCTCCAAGTACAAGATTCATGTGAAGTATAGAGATTGTAGATGGGAAAGACAAATTATGAGGGATTTAATGATGTTGAACTGCATGTGCTCTTGCATGGGAAGATGAAACTAATAATTCATATAATTTCCTTTATAATAGTAATTAGGAGGAGTGTATAAAGACAAGACACAGGAGGGAGTTGAACATAATGGTATAAAATAGTGTAGAGATGGAGTCAATGTGTGATAAAGAAAAGTCCGTAGAGAAAGGGAAAGGAAAGGTATAACAGGATAAGATATTTCATATAACGGAATCAAGAGAAAGTTTTTGCAATGGAGTGGACAGGGGGAGGGGGAGGGGGAAATGAGTGAGACTTTATTCTTTATTCTTACCAGAAATGGTTCAGAGAGGAGATAACATACACGTTCAAAAAGGTATAGAAATCTTTCTCAACCTAGGGGGGAAATAAGAGGAAAGGGATGAGAGGAGGACGGGGGAGTAGGGGGGAGGAGGTGATAGAAGAGATGGAAGATCATGGACAAGGGTAGTCATTTCTGAGCAGGGAAAGGGTGAAAAAAAGAGAAAGAATAGAATAAATGTGATTGGGAAGGAATAAAATGGAGGGTAATACAGTTAACAATAGAAACTGTGGAACAAATATTGAAGCAACTTCTTTGATGGTCTTATGATCAGGAAGGCAACCCAACCCAGAGACAGAACTGAGGGTTTCTGAACACAGATAGGAGTACACTTTTTGGGGTTTTTTTTTTTGTTTTGTTTTTTAGGTTTTTGCAAGGCAAATGGGGTTAAGTGGCTTGCCCAAGGCCACACAGCTAGGTAATGATTAATTGTTTGAGACCAGATTTGAACCCAGGTTTTTCTGACTCCAGGGCAGGTGCTTTATCCACTGCTCCACCTAGCTGCCCCATGGAGTACACTTTCTTTTCTGTCACTTCATTTCTTTCAAGATTTCTCTCTCTTTTTTTGGGGGGGTTATGTTTACTTTCACAACAAGAGTATTGTAATATTGTCAAAGTAAATAAACCATTTTCTAAAAAAGCATTCATTCTGCCATCTTGGCTCCATCTCCTAAAATAAATTTCATGAAAGACTGATTCATTCCTGGGCACATGTAAAAAGGGACTCCCTCTTCTCATACTATATGAGTATTTGGAAGGAGGTAATCATGTAGGTGTTTTTCTATCCATTTCTGAGCATGTATAATGATTGCTCAATAAATGATGACCCAAAGCTATAGATTGACTCAGTGCTCCTTCAAAAAATAAATTAACTGGTCAGATTTTCCTTTTTAATCTCATTTGTCAAGCAGGTCATGGAGTGCTGCTAGACTGTGGATGAAGGACAAGCTTTCATCCATTCTCCTATCTAATTGTGAAATAGCCTGTAATACATTGTTCTGCTATTTTTCTCTTGGGACCTGATCTACTCTTGAATTTGTTAAGAGAACACTTTTAGTGTCACTAAATAAATATTGTGTTTTTAGGGTTCATTATCCTTTGTAATGTTTTCCAAGCCCAAAATATAAAAAGATATTAAAAATATTTAAAAATGAAATGAGAAGAACTATTTATATTTCATCACTTTTCTGATTCATTTTTTTCTTATAGTACATGTTATTTTTGTACAATTGTCAGTACAACTCATAGTAAAAATAGGATTATATGCTTCTATAGCAATAACACTTACTGCTTGGTATTATGACCTGAGAAAATGAGATTCCCTTGAATATAATGGGCAGATGTTTGAGAAATTGAATTGAATTGAAATGAATTGTGTCAATTAGGAAAATTAGCTTTTTAAATTCATAGTCACAACAAAATCTGCCTGATGTATTAGAATTTATATTAATATGAGTAAATATATTTTTTCTTGATAAAATAAAATCTACTATGCATTCCTTGTATAAAATACTCATTATGGAAGTCTAAAATCTTAACCCCTTTAAATTGAATAAAACATGCTCTTTGTATGCTCTTACTGCTGATCACTACTTGGACTTCATTAAATGCCCTGATATTTGTCTAGTTTTATGGGGGTTTTGTATCTTTATCTCAGGCAAAGAAGAATTTCTCCATGAGTTCAAAAGAGAAACTCTTTTTAAGTTGGGGTCATAAACAGTTGCTTGAAAGTTTAGGGGGATGTCAATGAGAAATTATGGCTTTTGTCCAGTTGTATAGGGATAAGTTGTATCAAAGGTAGAATTGAACTTAGGTCTTACTGGCTTTGAGGTCAGCTTGCTCTTCATTACATAAACCTTGTTTGTCTGTGAACACCCAGGTAGTGATGCTCAACAGTGTCTTTTTACCTTTAGTATTATGTACAAAATATTAAATTGTATTTAAAGTCCTTCAAATATAAAGTCCAAATTGACATATACATAAAGAGTTCTCAATTAACACTAGTGGAGTACTTCACAAATCTTTCCACCATTTAGGGGATCTGTGTGACCTCTGTTTCTGCTTTGCCCTGTCTTGCCCTCAATCAGAGAGGTTCCAAAGCCTACCTTGTCTTCCCCTTACCATCTGAGCAGAACATGGAACTAGAGCTGTACTTCTTGCTGTTGCTGACATGACTGCCAACACCAATGTAAGGGTCCTGTGCCCACCAGTCAGCCTGGAAGTCAAATTTATTCATGGCTATGCTCAGCAATCAACAAGCAATTTTTAAAGCATTTGCTATATGACAGACAGTGCTGGAACTGGGGATTCAAGCATAATGAATAAAACAATCCCTATTAATGAGGAACTTATATTCTGTACAGGCCAAAGCAAGAGTCAGTAGTCAGGATCATAGCAAATCAACAGAATCAGAAATGAAATGAAATGAATGATAAGACTGAGCATTTAGGAAAAATAAACAAAGTTTTTGTTTATTTTTCAAGTTTGAAGTAGTATGTGGAATTAATACACATGGGAGACCAACAGCATCTGGAGATATGAGAGTCAGATTCAGCAAAGTAAAGTGTTTGGGATATGTCCAGAGATCAATTTTATGTCTATGATGGTAAGTACAAAGAAAAAAGTGCATAAACCATCACAAACTGCTGGAGCCCTGATTCTTATTTATTTCCACAATTATTGATGATGGCTTCTTGCTTACTGAAAAGATTTGTGGTAGCAGATACTCAGACTTTATACCTGAGGCCTCGTTCTCTGAAATGTTTGGTAACTGACAGAAAATAAGTGGGGAATCAGTTCTGGAAATTTAATCCCTGTCAGGGTTCTACTTTTAATATAAAGTGTAGTTTGTCCCCAAGCAGAGGATGAAAAACAAAATAAAACCAAATACACACAAAAAAATTCCCTACCAAATCTAATGAAGACTTTATAAAAATTATCTCTTATGTTTCTCTTTCCTTCAATCGTAATTTCTCATGCTAAAACCCACTAATTTGTAAATATGTTTAACTATATATCTATCTCTATCTCTATCTCTATATATCATCTATATCTATCTCTATCTCTATCCCTATCTCTATCTCTATCTCTATCTCTATCTCTATCTCTATCTCTATCTCTATCTCTATCTCTATCTCTATCTATCTACATATACATCTACATCTACATCTATATCTCTATCTCTATCTCTATCTCTATCTCTATCTCTATCTCTATCTACATCTACATCTACATCTACATCTATATCTATATCTATATCTATATCTATATCTATATGTAAAATGCTAACCTGGCCATTCCCAACTGAAGGGAGGTGGGGTGAGAATGTTGGGTGGAGGAAAACTTTGTAACTTGAAAATATACATGTGCAAATGGTTGAAAATAAATTTTAAAAAAAGAAAAAAGAATATATAATGTAGTTTGGCCTGAAAATCCCCTATCTTTGATTGACATGAAAGGAATTAGGACTCATTTCTACTAATTCATAATTTTATAATTCTATATTCTACAATATCAACATTTATGAAGAAATTAATAGAAAATCAAACAAATAAAAAAGCTTATTTCCTGAACCAAACAAAACTTTAAGACATCATATTGTTAATGAACTGAAAATTTTGTTCAAATATGGACTTCTCAGCTTCTGTGTTTATTGTTTTCTTCATATCCCTCCTCTATCTTTGCTTTGTTTCTTCCCTTTTTGTCTCTTCTTTCAGAGGAGATATGGCAGCATACTCTAGTTCTATAGTTTGCAGATCCCTCTCTATTTGTCTTTTTTTACATTTCACCTCAGGCTCTTCTTTTTTAGTGACTCATAAAATTTCTCATATATATTTATTCTGATAAACATTTCCCTTCATTATAACACTTTATACCATCATACCATTTCTGATTTATGTCCATTAGCTTCCTCACCTGGCTTACTTTTCATTTCCCTCAACTTTATTCAAGACACAGTATTTTTCACTGCACTCTTGATCAAGACTTTAGAAGGCTTCATTATACCCTTCCAACAAGTCATCTGGAGTCTTTTCTTCCAAGTTCTTTTTCTGAATGAATAAGACAACCATGTAATTCTTGACTAAGTCCTCAGAGAACTCCTTAATATAAAAGGAACAATGTCTTTTTGCTTCACTAATGTATCAATCCAGTTGCTGATCAGAATGATGGCATGTGACCCAGGGCAAGAATATATGATAGTGACTGATCTAATTCTCAAGTAATTTCTACATTGTTCCTTATGTCAAATATTCCAAATACGCCTGCAATAATAGGGTCATTTCCCTTTCCAGATACCAATTTCTTTTTGACAGCTTTTGGTGACAGATGTGGGGCAACACCAGATTTAAAAAACTTTCGTTACAAAAACGGCAGTCCTTGATGTACTTTTTACATTTCCAGCTTTTCCAACTAAGACAATCCTCAGGGCATTGACATGATCAGCATTCAGATCCTCATCAGAGAATGAGGAGACAAATTGACTTGATGCAGCAGTCATTGAACAGGCATACTTGAGCTAAATCCCATCATTGAACAGTACTGAGTTATAAGAGTTCATGTTAGAAAGAGTTGGATTCAGTGGCATCCCTGCAAAGGATCACCAAGAATGTTGAAGATTAGGATGTAGGTCGTTTCTAGAAAGAATTCAGACTCAGATGAAGGCATTATTTTGGTAATTGCATTCTCCAAGAGCAGACAGATCTCTGAAACAAAAAGAGCCATAATTCATTTCTTTTATTTATTTTACTTCTACTTCTCTGGCTTTCTAAAATGTTTCACAAGTAGGCATTTTGCCACTGCTGTCCTCTACTAGGTTTGTGCTTTGACCATCCCTGTTACCACAGTAAATTTCTATGATCAGATCTCTTTTTGATTTTTTGCTCACTTTTTAAAAAGTTAAGTTCAGTTCCTGACGATTCCGGGTCAATGTCCCAAGTTTCCTGTGCTGAACACCAGGCACTAGATTACTGACTTTCCATCCTGGTACTTAAAGCTTGCCCACTCTACTAGGGTGGCCTTGCCTAGTTGTGCCTGTCACAGTTATACTGCTATGCCACTTGTTTATGACTGAGGGACTCTGGTTGCTGTGGCTAAGAGCTTCCTACAAGCTTGTCTACACCTGCCTCCTCTTTTATTCAAGTAAAAATCTAGATAATTGCTCTACTCTGTCTTTTTGTGAGTTCTGTTGTTCAGAATCTGTTTAGAATCTTGATTTAATGTTGGTTTTGAGATAAACTATGAAAAACTCTGGCAACTTCCTGGTTTGTCTCCATTATCAATGCAATAATTTTTAAATTATCTCACGTGGATCTATGATTCAGATGAGTTGTTTCTCACATCAGTTATTACACATTTTCTGCTACATATTCAATTAATTTGAATTTGTTTTACTGTTTCTCTGTGTCTCTTAAAGTCTTTAGCTTCCACTTGCCCAGTTCTAACTTCAGAGAGTTTTGAACTTCCTTTTACATGTGGTCAATTCTATTATTTAAGGACTTCTTTTCTGCAATTTATTTTTTACATTTTTTTTTTTATTTTTGCATTTGACCTTTTCTTCTTTTCAGGAGATTTTCTCCTCAGTGATTTATTTATTTATTTTTTTGTATATCTTGTTCCGTTTGGTCAATTCTGCTTTTCAATGCAATTTTCTCCTCATTGGATTTTTGGCACCTCTTTTATAATTTGGACTATTTTATTTTCTTCAGTATTTTCTTTATTCTTTTTTCAAACTTTGACTCTTTTTACAACACTGTCATATCCCTTTCTAATTTTTCCTCTTCCTTTCTTACTTACCTTCTTACTTAGCTTACTTTCAAAATCTTTTTAATTTATTTTTTGAATGTTTTTATTTTTGTTTAGTTCAATTTTCATGTAGAGATAGTTTTCAACATTAATTCAAATGAATCTTTATGTGTTCCACGTTTTTCTATCACCCTCCCTTCCCTTCCCCATCCCAAGGTGGCAAAAAATTGGTAAAACTTGTACATGCACACTCATGTTTAGCATATTAACATATTAGTCACTCTATGAAAGAGCAACTAGAACTAAAGGGAAAAACTATGAGAAAATAAAAAAAACATGAAAGATATTTTTAAAAGTGAATACAGTATTCTTTGTAGTCAGATTTCACAGTATTGCTTTTGTTGTTATATTTGCTTTTCTGGATTGTGAAAAGTGCTTTTAAAAGTATTTTTACATAGATTCTGGGTTTGCCTTGGGAGGTAGATTTTCAAGTATTTTTTGGTGTCTACCATCACTTTAAATGGAATTTGTCTATCTTGCTATTTGACTTTATTGATCATATAAAGAAATGATATGACTTATTTGGGTTTATTTTATATTCTGTTACTTGGCTAAAGTTGTTAATTGTTTCTAGTAGTTTTTTTTTAGTTGATATTTTAGGGTTCTCTAAATTATATCATCTTCAAAGAATGAGATTTTTGAATACTTATTGTCTATTCTACTTCCTTCAATTTATTTTTCTTTTCTTATTGATAAAGTTAGCATTTCCAAAACAAAATTGTATAATAGTAGTGATAATGGGCATTTCTGATTTACCACTGATCTTATTGGAAATGCTACTAGTATGTCATAGCTTTATGCTTGTTGTTGGTTTTAAAATAGAACCTGCTTATCATATTAATGAAAATTCACTTTATTATTATGTTGCTTAGGGTTCTAATAGAAATGGTACTATGTTTTCAGAGACTTTTTCAGTATCTATTCAGATAATTATGATTTCTGTTGATTTAGGTTCTGCTGTGGTCAATTATACAGATTGTTTTTCAATATTGAATGATCCCTGAATACCTGGTATATAACCTACCTTATCATAGTGTATTTTCTAAAAATAATTGCTGTGATGACTTTGTTAAATTTTTATTTTAAAAAATTATATCAGTATTCATTAGCAAGATACATCTGTAATTTTATTTTATTATTTTGGCTAGTCACAGTATAGGTATAAGCACAATATTGATGTCATAAAAGGAATTTGGCAGAATAAATTGTTCTTTAAGTTCACTGGTAAATCCATCTTGCTCTGGAAATTGGTTTTTATGGAGTTTATTGATGGCTTGTTCAGTTTATTTTTTCGGAAATGGTGTTATTTAGGTATTTCATATCCTCTTTTGTTAATCTGAGTAGCTAATATTTTTTTGTAAATATTCAGCTAATTCATTTATATTGTCAGATTTATTTTGGCATACAATTTGGCAAAAACATCTCTCCAGATTATTACTTAATTTTACCTCTTCATTATGGTGATTTCACCATTTTAATTTTTGATACTAATTATTTGGTTTTCTATTTTCTTCTCCCAATATAAGTGATTTTTTCATGACTCATTTCTTTTATAACTATCTCATACCCACAATCTTTGTCAAAGTATGCTCCTTTTGTCTGTTCAGATTGAAGTACAATTGCTAAGCATATTTACCTCATAATCACTTCTTACTCATAGCCTCTGTCCAAAGTACACTTCCCTCAATTGTCCCATAAGAAACATCAAGTATAAAAAGCCAAAAGAATCATCAAATTATAATCAATTAATACCCACATATTCTTTTCAATTACACTTCCTACATCAGCTAAAGTATCACCATTATTATGATCAATTTATACCAAGTATATTTCTTTTCACTATCCAAAGATCAATATAATTCTGAAGGTTACAAGCATTTTCTTCCCATGAAGTGATGCGGATGATCTTATTGACTAATAAATTATTTGTTTCTTTTCTATTTAACTTTTTATGGATCTCTTGAGCATAATTGAAAATCAAATTTCCTATTCAGTTCTGATCTTTTTTTAATAATATAAATATGAAAGTCCCCTATTTAGCTGAAAATCTTTCTTTTCCTCGTAAACAATGTACTGAATTTTGCCCTTCAGAATACTATGTACCCTCTTCACTAGTCCTTTAATTTTTGAAACTGATAAATCCATGCAATGCTAACTGTGATTTTAATTGTTCTTTTTGGTTGATTGCACTATTTTCTCCTTAAGCTGAGAATTCTGAAATTGGCTACAACATTTCTTGTAATTTTTATTCTGGGATCTCTTTCTGTGTATGAATGATGGATTCTTTCAAGGATTATTTTTTTCTTCTTCTTAAAGGTTATTAGGGCAGTTTCCCATGATAATTTCTTGAAATATATGGTCCTTTTCTGACATTGGCTTTCATGAACTACCTCTCTTATAGATATTTTCCAGGTGGATCATTTTTCTTAAGAAATTATTTCCATTTTCTTTTATTTTTCAACCCTTTAGGTTTTTTGATGGAATCTTGAGATCTCAGAGAGTCATAAGCTTTGATTTGTCTCACCCTAATGTTTAAGATTTTATTTTCTTCAGTTAGTTTTTGTATTTCCTTTCCCAATCAGTCAATTTTCCCTTTAGAAGAGTTGTTTTCCTTTCCTAGTTGCTTAATTTTATAGTTAGTTGAATTGTTTCACTTTTCAAATTGATCAGTTTTACTTTTTGAAGAATTACATTTCAATTCCATTTAGTCAATTTTAATTTTAAAGGAATAGATTTCTTTTTTTGGACCAATTTTACTTTTAAATATATTGCTTTCTTTACTCAGTTTTTCATGATTCTCCTGCTTGATTCTCATTTTTTTTCTGGAGTTTTCTTCTTCAGATCTTCTTTGGTTTTTAAAATTCTTTTTGAGTACTTCCAAGAGATCTTTTTTTGAATTTGTGGTCAATTCACAAACCTCTGTACATCTTCACATTTAGATATTTTGCCGCTATCTTCTTCTTTTGAAATGGAGTTTTTAATTGTCCCTATCATAATAGTAACTCTCTATGGTTAATATTCTCTTTGCATTTTTAATCATTTTGAAAATTAAATTAAGTTCCTGAGGCTTAGAGGGTATAATCTCAATGTTTTTTGTTTGTTGAGGACCAAGTTATCTGTTTATGTTCTGATTTCTCAGGTACTTGCACTTTGTGACATTAATTGCCTGACCAAGTCCTGGCTATTTCATGCAGCCTTCTAAACTGGGGCTTACCTGTTGATCTTGAAAATGAACTGTACTATAATTAAGCACCCTGCTGTCTGTTTTCCTAATATTCCCACTTATCCTGTGCTATATTACCATTTTATCCACATATGACTTACTTTTTCTGAAATTTCTAGATGATATTTTGAGCTGAAAGATTGTTTTGCCTCTTTTTGTTGTTGTTGTTGGTTCTGTAGCTTCATTGTCTTTTTAAACACTCTATTTAAAATTCTTTAGGGATGGGTGGCTAGGTGGCAGAGTGGATAGAAGTCTGGCCCTGGAGTCAGGAATACGTGAGTTCAAATCCAGCCTCAGACACTTAATAATTACATAGCTGTGTGGCCTTGGGCAGGCCACTTAACTCCATTGCCTTGCAAAAACTTTAAAAAAAATTATATAGGGTAAATTTCCAGGACCTCTCATTTCCCCATCTTGGATCCATGCAGAAAGTACCTAAAATTCCTTTTTTTGAGATATTATATAAACTGAATCCAATTCATATTTTTCTTTTCTGCTTTGTATATAGAAACTTTGACTTTTGCTGTTGGAGGGGTGAATGGATCCAACCATTCTGGAGAGCAATATTTGAACTATGCCCAAAGAGCAATAACACTGTTCATACCCTTTGACCCAGCAATTTCAATTCTAGGTCTATATCCAGTAGAAATTTTTAAAAAATAGGAAAAATCCTTCATGTCCCAAAATATTCATAGCAGCTCTTTCAGTAGCTACAAAGAATTGGAAATTGAGGGATGTTCATCATGTGGGGAAGGGCTAAACAAATTATGGCATATGAATACTACGGAATATTATTGTTCTATAAGAAATCATAAAAGGTTGGATTCTAGAGAAGCATGAAAGGACTAATAGCATATGATGATGAGCAAAGGGAACAGAACAAAGATAACAATGTACACATTAACAATAGCATTGTGAGATGATCAACCTTGATGGAAGCAGCTCCTCTCAACAGTTCAGAGAGCCAGGACAACTGTATTAGCCCAGCTATAGACAACATTATCCCCATCCAGAGGAAGAAAAACAAAATTAAACAAACAAAAAAATCCCTTCAGAAAATGATAAACACTTTATAAAAATTATCTCTTATATATTTATTTCCCTTAATCATAATTGCTCATACAGAAAATGACTAATCTGTAAACATGTTTATCCAAAATATGTATGTGCAATGTTAACCTGACTGTTCACTCCTAAGGGGAGGAGGATGAGAAGGGAGAGGGGAAGGAAATTTTTTAACCCCAAAATATACTTGTGTATATGGATGAATGTTGAAAACACTTTTATAAAATGTATTTGGAAAAATAAAATATCAATTAAAAAGAAAAAAGCTCACTGCAGTCAGTGATGTCAGTCAAGAATTTAATAAGCATTTGCTCCTTGAGAAGGAAAGCTGTGGCAAATCTAGAAAGCATACTAAAAAGTAGAGATATCACCTTGCTAACCAAGTTTAATGAAGTCAAAGTTTTGATTTTTTCTCAAACCTATGGGACTGTTCAACTGTAAAAATAGTTGAATGCAACAGAATAAATGCTATGAACTGTGGTGCTGGAGAAGATTTTTTTCGAGTACAACAAGGAGGTTAAAACAATCAATAGTTCAATTTATTTAGGTTATTCACTGGAAGGTCAAATACTAAAGCTAATGTTTAAATACTTTGGCTCCATAATTAGAAAATGGAATTCATTGGAAAAAAAAAATCTGTTTTGCTTCTGGCCATTGTCTTCCTTCATAGGTCCTATCTTTCATCACGCGCTTTTGTCCTCTTATCCCTTTTCCCTCCTAATTTTGTGACAGCATATATATATATATATAGATATATATAGATATATATATATATATATATATATATATATTTAATGCCCAACTGAGTATAAACATACATATATTCATATATACATACATATATATGCATATATATGTGTGTTTGTGTGTGTGTATAGAAACACATATTTTTTTCTCTTTTTTTTTCCTTTAACCAGTTCAGATGAGAATGAGGTTGAGGCTGCTATATTCTCTTTTCCCCCTTGACCATAAAAGTTCTTTTACCTGTGATCTTTTTCTTCATCTTTCCTCACACTTCCATCTTATTCCAGTGCATCCCTATTTTTAACCTATTCATTTATTTTATCCTAACTGAAGTGACTTATTCTTGTGATCCCTGTCTATGACAATTCTAAATGCCATTGTAATGATAAAGTTCTTAGGAAGCAGTTATCAAGAATGCTTGAAAGTTCACATTGTCTAAAACTGCCCATCTCTACCACTGCAGTTTATAAACTGTTTTAGTAGTTAGGTTACTTTTAGTTATTTTTGTGTCTTTGCTTTGAAGAACATTATATTCCAACCTCTTCACTTTTTGAATGTGGAAACTGCTAAATCTGTGGTTCTACAGTAACTGAATAGTTTCTTTCTGTTTGCATGTGAGATTTTCTTCTTAATAAGGAAGCTCTTGGATTTTTGTCTATAATATCCTTGAGAAGTTCTATTTTATCCACTCCCACTCTAATATTTATCTATCTATCTATCATCTATCTCCCTGTCTATCATCTATATATCTATCTTTCTATCTATTAAATTCACAGAATAATAAAGAAGGAATGGAAAAAGGCAGGAGACAGGACAATCTTGAAAATAACTTGTTGAATTTAATATGTAGTCTTATAATGACAAACTATATGGAATAAGGATAAGATTTTGAATTTGGCACGAAGAATGGTATGTGAGTCCCTTTCTTCTGATATATATTACATGGCTTTCTGAAAGTCACCTAACTTCTTAAACGTCCCAGTCACCTCTCTAAAATTATAAATTGCAGGATGATGTAGCAAAGATGACAGAGTAAAGGCAATAACATATGAAATCTCCCCCAAACCACTCCAAATACCTTCAAATAATGATACCAGGGGCAGCTAGGTGGTGCAGTGGATAGTGCACTGGTCATGGAGTCAGGAGTACCCGAGTTTAAATTCGGCCTCAGACATTTAATAATGACCTAGCTGTGTGGCCTTGGGCAAACCACTTAACCCCATTTACCTTGCAAAAAAAAAATAATGATACTAACCAAATTCTTGAGTGGCAGAACCCATAAAATGACTGAGTGAAACAAATTTCCAAACATGAAAAATTGGAAGATCAGCTGTTACACCAAGGTTAGAAAGAACTCGCAATGCAAACTGGGTTGGAGTCAACTGACTCCAGCTGTCCAGGAACATACTGTGGGGATCCTGGATGCAGGGTAGTAGTGGCAGCTTCCAGACTTCTCAGTTAAGAAGTGCCAATAACAACTTGGAAATTCAGCAGGAAAATTCTACTGCACCAGAGTCTGAGCAGAACACAGTTCAATGTAGGTCACAGTGGAGACCCTGCCCCAGAAGAGGAGTTGACCTCAGGACCACCCAGCAGTTGCTTCCAGAAAGCTCAGTCCACAGACAGTAAGGGGAGATCATAGAAGTCTCTTTGTTATCCCTGAAGCAGAACTTTGTTACTTTGCCCAAACTCAGATCTGGTTCTCAGTCTGGGACCGCAGACCCAGGAAAAAGAGCAGAAGCACAACAAAGCTTATTGTCTTAAGTGGATGAGTGACTTTGCTCATAGTTTCAGGGCAGAAAGAAGTGCTTGTGATCATCCATAGATCAGAGCACACACCAGGGGAGACCTTGGAGGAATTAAGAACTTGCTGGTCCTTGGGGGGGGGATATTTAAAAACAGGTAGAAAAACTCATAAAAGCTTGAGACAGTGTATCCTCCATCTTGGAAGGAAAAAATTCTACCTTAACAAAGAGTTAAAATTAGGTCATAGGCTAGAGAAATAAGCAAAACAACAGAAGATTAAAAATTACTGTCATTGAGCATTAGTTTGATTATATGAAGGATCAAAACATACACTCAGAAAAGGGTAACAAAGTCAAAGCTTCTGCATCCAAAGTTTCCCAGAAAAGTTTGAATTGGTCTCAAGTATAAAACAGAAGAGTTGAACAAATATTTTGAAAATCAAGTAAGGGACTTCCAGTCAAGATGGTGGAGAGAAGACAGGCACAGTTCTAAAGTCCCTTGATCTTTCCACATCTTTCACATGAAACAAACCTCTTAAAAGAAATTCGACCCACAAAACCCAGAAAGAAAAGCCAGGAGAACAAACATCTACCTTAGGATTTGTCTCCTGCAGCAGCTTTGGCCGAATTCGGGCGGGTGAGTATGGGCTCAGAGGGACGATCAGCCCAGGATCAGCCAGATTAACAGCTGACTTGGAACCAGAAGTCTGAGGGCCCGAGAGCCAGACTTGGATCAGTGGCGGGGCTGGACAACAGGGGCTTGGGTCAGCGGGGGAGCTGAGATGCTGGTGTTGGTGCTGTCCCCCTGGAGCTTGGGGATGGGGCTGGGGGAAGAGTTCTGGTGCAGGAGAGCTGAGGACAACATCCCTAGGCTCCTCCAGTCTGTGGAACTCTGAGTCCATGCCTCCATTGCAGCTGAGGCCTCTTCCCAAACAAACAAATGCAAACTACATCTGCCTCAGGCCCAGGTGTGTGAGCAGAAGAACCAGCCCAGCTGAGGAATGACCTTAGGCCAGGTAAAGCCAACCATTGATTGAAGGCAAAAGAATTCAATAACTAAAACTCCCCCCTTCAAGCAAAGGAAGAAGGCCTCAACCAAGGTCACAGACACTACAGAGAAAGGAAACAAAAGATTGGAATCTAAAGAAACTAATGACTCCATAAGACAGCAAGAATCAGTTAAACATAGTCAAAAAATAGAAAAAATAGAAGCAAATGTAAAATACCTCATCAACAAAACTACTGACCTCGAGAATAGATCAAGAAGGGGCAACCTGAAAATTATAGGACTTCCTGAAAACATTGAAGAGAAAAAAAAGCCTGGACATAATATTACAGGATCCAGTGATGGAAAACTGCCCTGATATCATGGAATCGGAGGGCAAAGTAGTAGTTATTGAAAAAGTACATCATTGAAAGAGTACATCGATTCCCACCAGAAAAAGATCCTAAAATGAAAACACCAAGGAATGTTGTGGCCAAACTTCAGAACAATCAGATAAAAGAGAAAATCCTGCAAGCAGCCAGAAAGAAACAATTTAAATAACAAGGAGCCACAGTAAGGATCACACAGGACCTGGCTGCATCAACATCAACAGCTTGGAATGCAGCCAAGAATGTACTTTCCTGAAAAGCTGAGCCTTCTCTTCCAGGGAAAAAGAAGGACATTTAATGAAATGGAAGAATTCCAAAAATTTCTGATGAACAGACCATAGATAAACAGAAAATTTGGACAACAACAGGAGGTTGAAGAGACACATGAAAAGGTAAAAAAATGGGGGGGGGGGTAAAAGGAAAAAAATGCAATCCAGTTACTTGAAACTGCCTATATCCCAGCATGGGGGGGGAAAGATTCTCATAAATCTTGAGAATTGTAACTCTAACAGACAGAATACACCTATCCATAAATGATGGACATTCATGACCTATCCATGAGACTGCTATCTAATGGGATGTAATTGGCTTTGAACCCACTTGGGAGAAAATCTCTAATAGCTCTCAGGAATTTTGACTCTATTCGATAAAATATACTGAACTAGAATGGACAGACACTGAGAATTTTCTATGACTTAGATAGAATGTTCTACAAAAACACTACCTCTTTAAAAAAGGGAATAGGAAACAGACTGGAGGAGGGAGAGGATTGAATGGGCTAAATTACATTACACTAAGAGGTACCAAAAAAACCTATGGTAGTAGAGGGGAAGAAGGGAGCATAGGAGAAACACCTGAATCTTCTTCTCATCAGACGTGGCTTAAAGTCAACCTACACATACTCAGTTAACTAATAAAACATACAAACTTTCAAATATTAAAATGGGGAAAGGGGAGGGGGAATGGAGAAAGGGAAGGGGAGTAGGGCAAAATGGGGTAAATAACAAAAGTAAGGTAAGAGAAAAGGGAAAGGGGAAAAGAAAGGGGAAGGTGTGATATAGGAGGGCAAACACACTGAAGGGGGTGGTATGCAGAAAAAAAATACGAGTGAATATGGGTAAAGGAGGGGAAGGGGGAAAAACACAAACAGTGGGAAAATAGTACGGAGGGCAATAAAGAATTAGTAATCATAACAAACGTGAATGGGATGAACTCTCCCTTAAAACGTAAGCAAATAGTAGAGTGGATGAAAAACCAGAATCCTACAATATGCTGCTTACAAGAAACTCATTTGAAGCAGAGAGATACATATACAGTAAAGGTAAAAGGTTGGAGCAAAATATATTTTGCTTCAGCTGAAGTAAAAAAAAAAAGCAGGGGTAGCAATCCTTATCTCAGACAAAGCAGCAGCAAAAATAGATAGCATTAAAATAGATAAGGAAGGAAACTTTATCCTCTGAAAAGGTACCATAGATAATAAAGTCATTTCAATATTGAATATATATATATATATATATATATATATATATATATATATATATATATATACACACCCAGGGGGACAGCACCCAGATTCTCAGAGGAGAAGCTGAAAGAACTACAAGAAAACATAGACAGCAAAACTCTACTAGTGGGAGACCTCAACATCCCTCTATCTGATCTAGATAAATCGAATCATAAAATAAACAAGAAAGAAGTTAAGGAGGTAAATAGATTGTTAGAAACATTATATATGGTAGACTTATGGAGGAAACTGAATGGGGATAAAAAGGAATATACCTTTTTCTCTGCAGTACATGGAACTTATACAAAAATTGACCATGTATTAGGACATAAAAACCTAATGATCAACTGCAGAAAGGCAGAAATAGTGAATATATCTTCCTCAGATCACAATGCAATAAAAGTCATATGCAATACTGTCCAAGGAGATATAGACCCAGAACCAATTGGAAACTGAATAACTTCATTTGAAGAATGAGTTGACCAAAAAACTAATTATAGAAAGAATTAACCATTTTATCCTAGATCATGACAATAATGAAACAACATACCAAAACCTATGGGATTCATTCAAAGTGACTCTCAGGGGATATATTATAGCTGTAAATGCTTGCATGAATGAATTGGAGAAAGAGGAAATCAATGAACTAAATATGCAACTAAAAAAATTAGAGAAAGAAGAAATCAAAGATCCCCAATTAAATACCATATTAGAAATTCTAAAAATTAAAGAACTTAATAAATTCGAAAGCAAAACAACTATTGAATGAATAAATAAAACTAAAAGATGGTATTATGAAAAAACAATAAAATTGATAAACCTCTGGTCACTTTGATTAAAAAAAAGAAAGAAAAAAACAAATTGCTTGTATCATAAATGGAAAAAGTGAATTCACCACCAATGAGGAGGAAATTAAAATAATAATTCAAAATTATTTTGCCCAACTCTATGCCAATAAATTTGATAATCTAAGTGAAATGGATGAATATTTACAAAAATATAAGTTGCCCAGGTTAAATGACAAAGAGATTAAATACCTAAACAACACTATCTCAGAAAAAAGAATGTCAACAAGCCATTATTGAACTTCCTAAAAAAAAGTCTCCAGGGCCTTTTGGATTTACAAGTGAATTCTACCAAATATTTAAGGAACAATTGGTTCCAATCCTATATAAACTCTTTGGAAAAATAGGGAAAGATGGAACTCTGCATAACTCCTTCTATGAAACCAATATGTCACTGTTACCTAAACCAGGAATAGTTAAAACAAAGAAATAAAATTATAGACCTATTTCCTTGATGAATATAGATGCAAAAATCCTAAATAAAATCTTAGCAAAACGATTAAAAAAAGTCATCACTAGGAAAATACATTATGATCAAGGAGGATTTATTCCAGGAATGCAGGGTGGGTTCAATATTAGGAAAACTGTTAGTGTACTCAATTATATCAACAAAAAAATCTACCAGAAAGCATATGATCATATCAAAAGATGCTGAAAAAACTTTTGACAAAATACAGCATCCATTCCTATTAAAAACACTAGATAGTGTAGGAATAAATGGACTGTTCCTCAAAATAATTAGCAGTATCTATTTGAAACCATCAACAAGCATTATATTCAATGAGGAGAGGCTAGAGGCATTCCCAATAAGATCAGGGGTGAAAAAAGTGTGCCCATTATCACCACTACTATTCATTATTGTATTAGAAATGTTAGCATCAGCATTTAAAGAAGGAAAAGAAATTGAAGGAATTAGAATTGGGAAGGAAGAGACTAAATTTTCACTCTTTGCAGATGACATGATGGTCTACCTAGAGAATCCCAAGAAATCATCCAAAAAACAACTGTAAACAATTAGCAATTTTAGCAAAGTTGCAGGTTATAAAATAAACCCTCAGAAATCCTCAACTTTTCTATATATATGTTTAGCAAGAAACAGCAGCAAGAGCTAGAAAGAGAAATCCCATTCAAAGTAACCTCAGACAATATAAAATATTTGGGAGTCTATTTGCCAAGACAGGCTCAGAATCGTTTTGAAAAAATTATACAATACTTCTCACACAAATTAAATATCAACTGCTCACGGATAGGTAGAGCTAATATAATAAAAATGACAATTCTACCAAAACTAAACTATCTATTTAGTGCCCTACCAATCAAAATTCCAAAAAAACTACTTTAACGATTTAGAAAAAAATTGTAAGTAAATTTATATGGAGAAAGAAAAGGTCTAGAATTTCCAGGAGCTTAATGAAAAAAAGTGCAAAAGAAGGTGGCTTAACCCTACCTGATCTAAAATTATATTATAAAGCATCAGTTATCAAAACTGTTTGGTATTGGCTAAGAAATAGAGTGGTGGACCAGTGGAATAGACTATGTGTAAAAGCAGGAGATGATTATAGTAATCTGCTGTTGGATAAAACCAAAGAGTCCGGCCATAGGGATAAAAACTCCTGCTTTGATAAAAATTGCTGGGATAATTGGAAGTTAGTATGGAAGAAACTTAGATTAGACCAACACATCATACCCTTTACCAAGATAAGATCTAAATGGTTACAGGACAGAGACATAAAAAAAAAACAATACTATAAGCAAATTAGAAGATCAAGGACTAGTCTACCTGTCAGATCTATGGAAAGGGGAGCAGTTTATGACTACGGAATAGTTGAAGAAAATCACCAAAAACCAATTAGATGAATTCAATTACATTAACTTAAAAAGCTTTTGCACAGATAAAACCATTGTAACCAAGATCAAAAGAAACATCATAAATTGGGAGACAATCTTTACAACTAATGATTCTGACAAAGGACTCATTTCTAAAATATACAGAGAACTGAGCCATATTTTTAAAACAAAATGCCATAAGCCAATTGATAAATGGTCAAAGGATATGCAAAGGCAATTTACAGATGAGGAGATCAAAATAATCCTTAGCTATATAAAAAATGCTCTAAATAATTAATTATTAGAGAAATGCAAATTAAAGCTTCTCTGAGGTACCATCTCACACCTCTCAGATTATCCAATATGACCATGCATGATAATGATCATTGTTGTTAGGGTTGTGGGAAATCTGGGACACTATTACACTGTTGGTGGAGCTGTGAATTTATCAACTGTTCTGGAGAGCTATTTGGAACTATGCCCAAAGGGCAAGAAAAATGTGCATACCCTTTGACCCAGCAATAACACTACTGCATCAATACCCTGAAGAGATGATGAAAAAGGGTAAAAACATTACTTGTACAAAAATATTTATAGCAGCCCTCTTTGTGGTGCCAAAGAATTGGAAATCAAGTAAATGTCCTTCAATTGAGGAATGGCTTAGCAAACTGTGGTACATGTATGTCATGGAACACTATTGTTCTATTATAAACCTGGAGGGAAGGCATTTCAGGGAAGCCTGGAGGGATTTTCATGAACTGATGCTGAGTGAGATGAGTAGAACCAGAAAAACACTGTACACCCTAACAGCAACATGGGAGTGATGTTCAACCTTGAAGGACTCGCTCATTCCATCAGTGCAACAATTGGGAACAATTTTGGGCTATCTGCAAAGGAGAATGCCATCTGTATCCAGATAAGGAGCTGTGGAGTTGGAACAAAGTCCAAGGACTATTTCCTTTAATTGAGAAAAAACAGATATCTTATTGTCTGATCTTGTTACCTCTTAGACTTCTCTTCTCTTCTTTAAGGATATGATTTCTCTCTCATCACACCCAATTTGGATCAAATTACAACATGGAAACAAAGTATAGACTTACAGAGTGCTTTCTGTGGTGGGGGCGGAGTAGGGAAGCAGGATTGCGGGGGGGAATTGTAAAACTCAAATAATATCTTTAATAAAAATGAATTAAAAAAAAGAAAATCAAGTAAGGGAGGTAGGGGAAAATTGTGAGGATAAGTGAGAGCAATGCAAAAAAATTCATGAAATCCAGGTCAGCAAATTAATGAAGAATAGACCAAAAATACTGAAGAAAATAATGTCTTAAAAACCAGTTTTGGCCAAATGAAAAAAAAAAAAAGTCCCAAAAGCCATTGAGAAGAATGCCTTAAAAGGTAGAATTGGTCAAATGCTAAAGGATATACAAAGTTCTCTGAAGATAATAATTCCTTAAAATGTATAATAGAACTACGGGAAGCTGGTGACTTTGTGAGAAATCAAGAAACAAACAAAAGGAAAAGAATAAAAATCTAAAAGAAAATGAGAAATAAATCACTGGAAAAAACCACTTACCTGGAAGCCAGATCCAGATGAGATAATTTAAAAGTTAATGGACTTCCTGAATGTCATGACAAAAAAAAAAGACTCTAGACATAAAATTTCAAGAAATTATCCAAGAAAACTGTCCTGATATCCTAGAAGGAAAAGGGAAAATAGGAATTAATGGAATTCCAAAATGAAAAATTTCAGGAATATTAATGTCAAATTTTAGAAGTCCCCAGACATGGATAAAATAATGCAAGCAGTCAGAAAGAACCAAGTGAAATATTGTGGAGCCATAGTCAGTACAGCAACAGATTTAGCAGCTTCTACATTTAAGTATTATAGTATTTAGAACATGATTTTGGGGAAGGCAAAAGAGCTTGGATTACAATCAAGTATCAATTACTCTTCAAAAATGAGCATAATTTTTTTGGGGGGGAAAGCTGGACATTGAATTAAATAGGGGACTTTCAAACTTTCTGGATGAAATGGCCAGAGCTGACCAGAAAATTTCATTCTTCAAATATTAAGATTCAAGTGAAGTGTAAAAAAGGTAAACAGGAAATTTAAATCATGATTCAATGATGTTGAACTGATTATATTCCTGCATGGGAAGATGATATTGAAAACTCATATGAATTTCTCATTTATTAGAACAGTTAGAAGGAGCCTATATAGACAAGGCTCAGGTGGGAGATGAATTTGAAGGGATAAGGGATGTACTGAGAGAAAGGAAAGTAAGCTATTTCAAATAAAAGAGTCAATATAAAGCTTTTGTAGTGAAATGGAACAGGGGGAAGTTGAGGTGAAGTGAGTGATCCTTACTCTTATCACAAGTGACTCAGAGACGAAATACACACCCAATTGGGTATAAAAATACATCTGACCCTAGAAAAAATAGGAGGGGAAAGAAATAGGACAAAGGGGGCAGGACTTGAGCTGAAGTGGGTTTTAGGTGTTAGAAGGGAAGGAAGATTGTGGAAGGTAGCAGTCAGATGCAAAGCACTTTTGAAGAGGGACTGGAGGCAATGAGAGAGCGAATAAAATAAATTGACATGGAGGGATAGGATGGAAGGAAATACAATTAGCAATTGCAGCTGTTGGAAAAATATTGAAATAAGTTTCTCTCATAAAAACCTCAATTCTCGAACATAAAGAACTGACACAAATTTATAAAAAGTGTCATCACCCAATTGATAAATTATCAAGATATATGAATAGTTTTTAGATGATATCAATGTAATCTATTTGAACCATTTTTCAAAAATGTACTAATGCATTACTGATAGGAAAAATGTAGGGTAGAAAAATTATGAGATACTCCCTAATAGTTATCAGATTGACTAATAGGACAGGAGACAATAACAAATGTTGGAACGGATGTAGGGAAATTGAAACATCGATGTAGTGTTGTAGGAGCTGTGAAATAATTTAACAATTCTAAAGAGCAATTTGGAACTATGAACCAAAGAGATGAAACATGGGAAGGAAAAATCTATACGAATTGGGATATTTAAAGCATTTCTTTTCTGGTAGTGGGGAGTCAGAGATCGAGGAGATGCCTATCAGTTGGGGAATGGGTGATACTCTGGTATGTGATTGAGATGAAATATTGTTCTTTTATGGAAAATGATAAACAGTATGCTCATGTTAAAAGCTTACATGAGCAGTTGCAATGGGAAATGTTCTTGATACAAAGTAACAACAGGATGATCAGTTGTGAACCATCTACCTTTTTTCTCAGTTATGCTGCAATCCTAAAGAACTCTGAATGACTTAATGTAAACAATACTATCTCTTCTGAAGATAGACCTGAAGGTTTCTGAATACAGACTGAAGCTTGCATAGTTCACTTTATTTTGCCTTGATGTTTCTCTTTTTTGGGGGCGTGCAATGGTGACTTTTACAATATGCCTAATACATGATGTTTTTCATTACTATATCAAATAACTTGCTTTCTAAATTAGGTGACTGGAATGGGAAGAAGGGAGAGCATGTAGACTCAAGTTTTTAGAAGTGAATGTTTAAACTTGTTTTTGTATGTAACTTGGAGGGGGGAAATAAAATTCAATTAGAAATCAGTAAAATGTAAAATAAAAATCCTTTAAAAATAAAATTATGAATTGCACAAGTGTTGATTATATGTAATGATCAAGGTCATCTCCATGGTGGAAATCACCAATCACAAATGCAATAGACATTATCTAATGTGATATTCTTTAATTGGAATTAATATTTCTGATAAAAAATCAATTAATAGGTAATTTAAATAAAACTTATAAATTTTGGTATGTAGAAAATGTCAAGTTTGCTATGTAAGGTCTGTCTCCTACATCCCAAATGTTGATTTGACCTGTGTCAATATAATCTGGTCATCTCAGTGAAAGCATCAATAAATTTCTTTACCTGATCAATAAACCTCAACATAAGAAACATCTTGGATGAGGAGAGAGCAAGTCTATTGTTATTTATAAAATTTATTTCCCAGAAAAAGTGGGATTCTTGTCAATAGGAATTTGAAGTAAATATTATATGAGAGGATCATGTTGTAAAACCTTGTTATCTATGTGAAATCTCATTAGTTACTCAACTGAGTTTTTATTATTCTCTGTCTTTTCTGTATAAAATGTCCCCAGAATTTTGTATCAGGATTGGCAATTGTAAGGATGTCATCTACCCATGGGTTGTTGGTAAGATTCCAAAGAATAAAACTTCACTTATAAAACTAACTTTGTTATTATGTTTTAGTCTAAAAAATTATTTTTAATACAGGACTGCCCAAGAGACATACATAGACACCTATAAACATCAAAAGAGAAGTCACATTTAATAGCAATTCCAGATAATATCCCACTTTGTAAACTGGACTATTACAGCTAACTGATTATATCAGTAGAGATAGAAGATAATTATGTAGAAAGTCATAGTTGCCTGAAATTGCTTCTTTTCAAGATAAGCAATTTATAAAAGACTATTAAATCAAATTTCAGAGGGAACAAAGGAAATCTTCCTTAATTTCAGGAGTAATACTAACCACTAACAAGGTCTAATTATTAAAACTATATGTAATAATATTAGACTTCTCATTTTGTTGGGAATGTGAATTCTTTAACTTTTTTTTCTCATCACTTTTAATAAAAGTTATTTTGGCTACCATGTAGTGATTCTTTTCTGTATTGTTGCTTCCATGATTTGAACCTAGACACTAAAGTGTAGGACCTGAATGAAAACTCAGTCTGGGGGAGAAAAAGGGAAATGATGTTATGAAATACTTCCTACTATAAATATGACCAACTAACTGGATGTAGAATAAATAATTTTCCCCAGGAAAAATTGTTATGGCTTTAGTTGTACAGGAATTTTGTTTTTAACCAAAGAACATAAAGATCATCAGAAAATGGGAAATGGGAACTTAACTTCCCAGAAGAAAAATTTGGCCCCATTTTGGAGAAGGGATCTTTAATTCTGTTTAGCACTAAGGTGCAAAGTCTCCCAGTAGAAGTTACCTCACTAGTTCTTTGTGAAATTAATGAGATGCATCACTTTAAACTTGAAATTAAGTGATGAGAAAACCCATGTCACACCAGAGAAGGCTACCTTTAATTGAATAGTGCTTCCCCTCTCAATGTGACTATGCAAGCTTTTGTTGAATTGAATAGCTCCTTTGCTTCTTACACATTACCTGACCCCCATTGCATATCTATAATTTAACATAATTTAGAGGGAAGTGAGATAGGTTAATCAGTTGCAAGAAGAGCAACAAGAGACCCAAACTGATTATCCAAAGAATTTTAAATGATTTTTGAGGAGCATAGAATTTTTATTAGGGGGGAGGAGGAAGTGTGTATTTTGAAATCAGGAATGAAGTAAAATGCTTTTAGTTTTGTTCTTGAAATTCTTCTTGGAGAGATGAGTCTACAAACTAGGCCACTAAACATTAAGTGTAACTCTGCTCCCTGCCATTTAGCATGAGAATTCATCCTTTTGTTGTAAAGGAAGAGATCATGGGGGGAAAGCAATCTCAGTCAAGAAAGTACAGATCTAGTTGATTTTCTCCACATTTCAGCTTTTTTTTGTCAACAACCAACAAATGTAGTTTCTTTTGTCTTGTTCTGTTTTAGCCAACTCAAACCATCTAAATGCAATCTGCATAATTATTTTATTTAGACCAGAGGGTATAGTACTCTGAGGATTTTTAGGCATGCTTTGATTCCTTCAAATCTTATTAATAATATCAATTGGGGGGAGCAACTAGCCCTGGAATCAAGAGGACCTGAGTTCAAATCCAGCTTCAGACACTTAAGATTATCTAGCTGTGTGACCTTGGACAAATCACTTAACCCCATTGCCTTAAATAAAAAATAAAAAAATCAGTTGGTAGTCATTTGAAATATTTCAGTATCTTCTTGGGGTTTTTTTTCGGTTAGTTTCTATAGACACTAAAAGATGTCACTAGAAACTACAGTCAGAAAACTACTTAACTTGAGATGTAATTAGAAATTAAAAAGCCCTGTATATTGAGTCAGCAAAATATGAGTTCAAATCTGACCTCAGAGACAAATTATCTATGGGACCATGGATAAGTCATCTTCTGTTTTCTTCAGTTTCAACATAAGTAAAATGGAAATAATAACAACCCAAACTACCAGGCAGGGGCAGGAGAGGCTAGGAAGGAGAGGCAGAGGAAGTAGAGCTACACCTCACCTCAAATTGAGCAATCCTTCATAAATTCGGTTACGTCTATACAATACGTGCCTGCTTGTACTATCTCTATCAGGTTCATATAGTGCAAATTTTAACTCTGATACTGTTCTTGCCTCCATAGGCATGGGCCCCCACTTCATGTCACTGCTTCCAGAGTAATTGTGAAGATCAAGTGAGATAATAATTAAAAAGTGTCTGGTATATTCTATAAAGGATGGGTTTTTTTTAATATAATAGTGGATCAAATTTCTATTTCTATAAAATTAGAGGAATTTAGCCTATGCTATTGAAGTCATTTCCTTTTTTAATGCAATGAAATGAATTCATCATTTTGAAAATGAAAAGATGCACTTCTGGCCCCAAATACTGAAAATCATGCTCCTATTAGTGAAATAAAATATGAAACTGGTAAGAGCAAAAGAGTTGATACTATAATGCTATAATTAGTAGCAGAGGGATATATTTAAAGAGGTACAATAACAAAGCATTTCTGTTTTCTTGTTCAATTTTTCATGATCCTATGGATTATATTGTCCATGAGATTTTCTCAGCAACCATACAATTTATTCTCCAGTGAATTAAGTGCTTTACTTAGAGTCACACAGATAGTAAGTGTCAAGTTGAATTTGAACTCAAGTCTTCCTTCTTCAATGTCTAATACTCTACCATTGAGCCAACTAGTTGCTTATATCCAATGTCTCATTTCAATATTCTTCAAAAACTAATTTAAGTATCTTTATTACATGGACTGTTGGTAAAAATATTTAATATTTAATATTCATAAGGAACAAAATATAAAAATATAAGTTCAGTCTTTATATGTAATTATAGCTGTTTGTATTCAATTATCTGTCTCTGGTGAATTACAATTCAGAGACTGGGAATGAAGTGTGGAAATAAAATAGAAATTTATCAAAAGAAGTTACAACACAAAAGAAAATGATAGGAAAGATAAGTAGAGATTAAAGAAAAGGCCACATGGATTGAAATTGGCAGTCCTGATGGCCAGGGATCAACAGGAGTCTGGAATGTAAAAGAGAGATCAAAAGAGTGAATGCATTCCTCATATTTCCTTAAATTCTTCCTCAGGGATGGTGGGAGGGGTGGTGACCTGGGAGTAACCCATGTCCAACATTGTAGATTTTGCCTTTTGGGGAGGGGTTTTTTATGGGTGATTTTGGACGTGTTTCCAGAACCTGTGTGCCCTGCACCCTGGCTCCTGGACCTAAAGAGAAAACAATCCAGACCAGATTGAAGGTCAGGCCCTCAGTCTGTGGCCTAAATTAGATGATAAAGGAAGAAGGAAGATTCTCTTAACAATGAAAACAAAAGATTTACAAAATTTGTCTCCAAGTGATCTCAACACTCCCTATGCACATGGTTCTCTGTATCATATGACTGACAGTGAAGTGTTTATGAATACTGACTTGAAATGCATTTACATATATGACATACATATTCATATAACTAATAATATATGCATATTTATGTAACTCTATGTGTACCTGTGTATGTAATAAGTTAGTATGCAGCACTATGATACTATTGCACTATATAAAAAGAAAGAACAATCTTAAGACTCACAGGTAATTTTGTAAATATGTGCATTTTATTTCCTTAGAATTAACATAGTTTTTCATAGATTTTGAAATGTAAGGGACATCAATGATTATGATGCTATAATATTTTTATTAAATGATCTCACTTGTTCCTTGCTTACAGTTCTATTAATGATATTACATTTAATATCTCTTTATTTCCCTGTGTCTCATGGAAACATAGACATACTAGGAACTTCCATAAATATTATTGAGTTAATTCATCTCCATGGGCAACATTTTATAACAAGGCAATGGAAGACCTGAGATTCAAATCCCTTTTCTCTGACTCCAAATTAAGCACAATTATTGACATATTATTAAATTCTTTTCACAGAGACAGATGACTGTACACATGGCACTCCATCATGCTAAGATTATATAAAATGGTCACCCCCCCCCAATAGCTGAATTTCACACTAAAGTTGTATCAATCGCAGGAAAATTCTGATAATTTTATTAAATCAATTCCAAGAAATCTTTCCTACATGCCCTCACTCCTTCCAATCACTGTTCATTTTCTAGCAAAGGAGTCTATAATGTTTCAAATTTGTGGTTGTGATTTAAGTTCATTAATATTGTCAGATATTTTACAAAAATTTCGTCTATTTTTCATAAGTTCCATTTTTTCCAGGAAGCAGTAGTTTTGAAATATTTGAATTGTCTTATTATAATCGCGTTTACCAAGTTCTGATAGAATAATGAGCCCCTTCTCTAACATTCAGATGTCCTCTGTATATCTTTCCTCAGTCCCTTCTAGATTCAAGTATTCCAATCATCATTTAATTTTTGACCCTAAAATCCCTTTTTGCCTTCTGTTTATGTCTTATTACTATCCACTACTTAAGATTATCTTTACCCTTTAACCTTATCATTGCCATCACCAGGGGTATACTATCATCAGGGGTATTCTTTGATTTTCAAAAGCCTTTTTTTCAAGCATGTGTTATACTTCAGACAGAAAGTATGCCCTTCTGGTGGCATCAACTTCTGACCACCAGATTCACTTTCAAACAGACATATATTGCCTGAGATCATTTCTTCTCACTTCTTTCATCCTCTTTCCTTATAAACATAAGTGAAAAGTCAAATCTTGGGCCCTTGGTCTAAGGAGAATATCAATGGAATGTAAAGCGTTTTATTGAAGGAAGACATAGTTGGTTGGCTCAGAACAGACTCGAGCAGCAAGTAATTGGGGAGCATACATTTTATAGAATATGTGATATAGGAAGCAAAGTGTTATTGCTTCCATAGGGATTGAGAGTCAGTTAGGGCCTTCAAAAAAGCATGTGGATTGTCTGGGGCCTCCCTGGAGATTGAGAGTTGTTTGAGGTTTCTATGGAGATTAAGATTCCTTTTCTGAGGAAACAATACTCAACTTGGCTCAACTGAGCAAGATTGTTACAACAATGAGAACATGTCAGATGCCTCTTTGTTGGAGTATCTGCCAACTCTCAACTCACTATAGCAGCACAATAAAATGTTAACATGTCTGGGAGAGAGCCCTACATCGCATGAATTCTTTCTTAGACTTCCAACACCAAACCCCAATATTATGGAGGTGAGAAACCCAACAGTACTATTATACCTTTTCTTACAAAGAAGTAAAACAATTTTTCATCACTTAAAATAGTACTACATTTACATAAAACAAGTATTACTCTTACATATTCTACTCTTTCAATTAAGGCTCAAAAATTTCTACAGTGTATACCCACAATAAAATTATTTTAAAATAATTTTGACCTCAAAAGTTATACTAGAGAAAGTGTTTAACAAAATAACTAAAAAGTTAAAAAAGTACAAAAGGTTCTTTAAAAGAATATTCTATAAATTGGGAACAGTTTCAATAATGATTCAGAATGATTCATGATATTAAAACATACACACTTATGAACAGGAACTATATCAGCAGTATTACATGTACAACATAAATAACCTCTAGGCCTTGCAGGATAATGGAAGTCAGACTATACCTCCACCCACTGAGTGTTTTCTGCCCTACTACTCCAGTTTTTCTTTTCTCTATATATTTCACTGGGGAGTGTTACCAAATATTGTCTTTTTAGAGACCTATGCTGAGTTAATTCTTGTTTCTTTGGAGTATTAATTCTAGAATGAAGACTAGATAATAGAATTCTTTTCCAAGTGAATTACCATACCAAAATAAAGAAAATTAAAAATCATCATAGTGATTAATTACCAAAGCAGCTCTCAAAAAGTTTGCCCTTTAGTCCATCAAAATCTTCCTAAGGAAGAAATTTCACACTATCCTGGGGAAAAGACATATTGCTAATAAAGGCGAACTTGAAATCTTTCCCCATATTATACAAATAATTCCAAAGCAGAAAACTAAATCAGGAATATCAAACTGATGATGGAATTAGGAAGGACTTTAGTGGGCTTTTTTTAAAAAAGTAATTATTACTGCATAAATATTAATGAAAACTAGATCAAGAAGTTCACTGGACCAGCCACTTTCTCGGAGTATTTATGGTTTACCAATACAGACTCTCAAAGTTTTCAAACACTTGAACAATAAGAGATGTGATGATCAGAGAAACTTATATGATGAAGTTGTTGGACACCAATATGATACAGTAATATTTGTTAGAAGATATCAGTAAAATGCTTCCATTGATCCAGAAATACAAATTGGAAATCACTAAATGCCACAATTATTCAAATGTTTATCACTGAGAGATAAAGTATAAATAACATATATATATATATATATATATATATATATATACTACATTTTAATCCTTAAGGCTCTATTATACATGTGCCAAGCATCTTGCCACACAACCACTTGCGAGGAAATGATAGGACTCAACATACATCAAACTATCCCCTTCTTACAAGATTAATGGTTCCTCAGAGAGGTACATTGGATTATCAAAGAAGGAAAATCTTCAGTCTGGGACTAAAGGTTTTCTAGTTGTTCATGAAAGACATTGACACCTGAGGGTCCTGGATAAGTGTAATCTTGAATGCTAACAGTAGGATCTAAGGTCTATTAAACAAAAAATTTTTAAAAATATGAGAAGGGAATTCTGAGAAAATGGCAGAAAAAGTTATAAATTTCTAGGCTTTCTAGATTCTATACACAGACACAAAGTGAACACAGAGCAGAAAAAATAATGGAGTTAAGCAGTTTCCTCATAAGGCATCTTGAGAGAACCTCAGACAAAGCTGTAGGGGCTGACTTTATTGACCTCATTGCCTTTGGGCTGACCTCATTATTGGATGATTTTGAAACCAGGACAGTCTACAAGTGCCATGCCAGGGAACTGAATTGTTTTTGTTTAAATTGTCTTAGGAAGATTATGAAGATCTCTTGGCAGGAGAGAATACCAGATACTGAAGTTCTTTCCTGAGCTAAACTGCCTAGCATTCCAATACTACTAAAGACTGCAACTATGATAGATTTGTTATGTTGTTAGAATGCCAGAAGTGTACTTGCCAAAAAGGCTACTTTATGGAAAACTCACACCGGGCAAGCTATCAGAGGGGGATTAGAAGAAGTGCCAATGGGATACCCTGAAGGTCTCTCTTAAGAACAATAGAATTGATTGTACAGCATGGAAGACATTGAAAGAGCACTACCCAGCATGTCATGTCCTCTTCAGAGAGGGTATTGAGCTCTATGAGTATTGAAGAATTGAAGCAGCTCAAGGGAAATGGGAAATGTGTAAATTTAGAGTATGCATCCCAGGTGTTCACAATCTGTAGTAGAAAATTCTGAGGTCCTATTCATCTGATCAATCACCATTAGACATCCTGTAATTTGTCTAAAACATAGGGATGTCATTGTGGTCTTCTTCAATAATGAAGGACAAGAAACAGCTAAAACCCTAAGCAAGGGGATATCAAAGCACTCTTTGCTGTTTCCTAAAAGGCAGGTCTAGAAGTGTTGACTAAATGCAATCCTAGGCTATGACTGTGGGAAAGAAGGATTTTTTTAAAATTATTTTTGCAAGACAATGGTGTTAAGTGACTTGCCCAAGACTGCATAGTTAAGTAAGTATTAAGTGTCTGAGGCCATATTTGAACTCAGGTCCTTCTGACTCCAAGGCTGGTACTCTCTCCACTGTTCCACCTAACTGATCTGCAAGAAGAATTTACCATGAATTTGGTGAGTGTGACATAAAACACTGGGACAGAGTTACTATAGTTTAGAGGGGAAAGAGAAAGAAGTTCCTGAGATTGAACATGAAGACTAGAATATTATTAACCAGAATTTGGGATTAAAACTTGATTATGATAATATTAAGTTGCTAGAAATAAAATAAGAGAAATTACATATAATAGTTAAAAAAAAAACAAAAAGCATCATCACTATTGATGGATACTTTGGTGGAAAAGAAGACCTGGGTTCATATTCCAAGAAAGATAAGAATGTTAAACCCCATTGAAAAAACCTTTGATGAATTAAAAAAAGAGAAATCAACTTTCAAATAAGAGAGATAGAGGACAAATAGAAAAAAAATCAAGAAAAATATGAAAACATGGCTAACAAATTGGAAAACGAGATATAAAATTGTAAGAATAAAATAAAAAAATAAAAATTGAAAAGGAAAAATAAGAAAAAATAAAAAGCCAATCAAGAAAATTATGAAAATAAAATTAGTCAATCAGAAAGAGATGAAAAACCTTAGGAAAAATATAAATAGGATAAACTATAAATTGAGTAAGTGGAATTGATTGGTTTTAAGTCACCAGAAAAGAACTCAAGTATGTTATTTTCTCTTATATGATATTTTTGTAATCTAGAAGTTAAATTGCTGGATCAAAAAGTATAAACAGTTTGGTTGCTTACTAGGCATAGTTCCAAATTTCTCTGTTTGGATCAGTTCACAACTTCACCATCAAGGTATTAGTGTCGCAATTCTACAACCTCTTCAAGGTTTATCAATTTCTTTTGATTGTCATAGTAGGGAATCTGATGGATGTAAGGTGGTATTGCAGTATTATTTTAATTTGCATTTCTCTAATCAAAAGTGATCCAGAATACTTATTTGAATGCCTATATAAAAAATTGATTTCATTTGAATACTGCCTGTTCATTTCCATTGACAATTTACCAACATTGTAAGTGGTTGTATTCTTATTAATTTGACTCAGTTCTTTATTTGAAAAAATAAGGCCTTCATAAGAGTAATGATATTGCTTCATTGCCATATAATTTCTTTTCTCACCTATCTTAATTAGATCTACTTTTGCTTTTGCTTTGTCTGACATCAGGATTGCTACCATAGCAGTTTTCTTAACTTCAACTGAAGCATAATAGATTCTACTTCAGACCCTTTTGCTTTACTATGTGTTTGTCTCTTTGCTTCAAGTCTTTTTCTTTTAAATTATATATATTGTATTGCAAAAAGCCTCCTAAAAATAAATTATATATTGCAGCATTCTGGTTTTTTAATCCATTCTGCTTTAAGTTTCTGTTTTATTAGAGAATTCATCCTATTCACATTCATGGTTATGATTACTACCTGTATTGCCCTCCATTCTTTTCTTCCTCCTGTTTGTCCTCTCTACCTTCCTTCTCTCTTTCTCATCCCTTAATGTTGTTATGTTATTACCTCAGTTTCTGCATATGCCCCACCTTCTGTCAAAGTATGATCCTTTAGGTTGTACTATTAATGATACATATTTTGAAGAATTTCAAGGGTCAGCTAGGTGGCACAGTGAATACAGCCCAGCCCTAGAGTCAGGAGAACCTGAATTCAAATGCAGCCTAGCTGTATGACCATAGGCAAGTTACTTAACTTCATTGCCTTGCAAAAATCAATTAAAAAACTTTCCAAGATTCACTTCCCATAAAGGCATGTAAACAGTTCAGATTTATTGAATTCCTTACTTTTTCTTTTCTTTCTTTTTTAACGTTTTTCTGAATTTTTAAGTCTTGATATTGGATATCATTTTCTTATTTTCAATTCCAGTTTTCTTCTTATAAAACTTTGAATTCCTTCTTTTTCAATAAATGTTCTTTTTTCCCCTTGAATTGTTATGCTTAATTTTGCCAGGTATGTCATTCTTGGCAGTAATCTTAGATCCTTTGCCTTCTAGAATATTACATCCTCTGATCTCTGATTCTTTAATGCCGTAACTGTTCTGTAATTCTAATTATGACTTCACAATATCTGAGTTATTTCTTCCTGGCCACTTGCAGTATTTTTACTAGGCCTTATTAAGGGATCTCTTTCTTTAGATGATCAGTATATTATTTCAATATCTATTTTATGCTATTGATTCCACGATATTAGGACAGTTTAACTTGAAAATTTCCGTTTGACTATAGCTTTCTAAAAGTCCAATAATTTTGACATTTTCTCTCCTGGATCTATTTTCCAGGTCAACTGTTATTGCAATAGATATTTTATAATTTCACTCATTTTTTCAGTCTTTTATATATGTTTAATTGATTCCTGGTATCTCATGGAGTCATTAGTTTCTACTTTCCCAGTTCTAATATTTAAGGAGGTGCTTTTATCAGCTAGCTTTTGTATTTTAAACATTTTCCTTCTATAGATTTTTGTATTTCCTTTTTCGTTTCATTAATTATAGTTTATAAGCATTTGTTTTCTTTTCCAAGTTTTTGATTCTGTTTTATCACAATTCTTTTCATTACTTTCATTTTATCTCAATTTTTCTTCTGTTCTCTCATCAGATTATTAAGCTTCTTTTTTTTTTTAGTTTTTCCATGATAGCTTTCTGAGTTTGAGGTCACTTCCCATTTTTCTCTGGGGTTTTCTCATTTTTTAAACATTTTTGTCTTCTTCTGAGTTTTTGTCTTGATCTTTCCTGTCACCATAATAATTTTCTATGGTTAGATTATTTATGTTGTTTTTTTATCTTTTTTGGTCGATTTCTTTCTTTGAAATGTGAGTTTTACTACTGGAGTTGAAGGGGTATAGTCATTTACTTCTATGCCAGGGACTATACACCCTGATTGTTTAATTCTTGTACACTGATGTTGCTCTGAGACCATTGGGTGACCATCCATCTTGCACTTTACTGAGTGTGTTCCATGGAGGATATCTTGTGCTAATTTAAGTCCTTTGGAGTCAGAAAACTTACCTGGAGATGAGGTAGCATGTGAAAGCTAGAAAGTGTGGAAGCTAGTGGGATATTCCTATTTTAAACTTGAACTCTCTGACTATGACTATACCTGCCAAGCGAGCACTGGTGGTTGCATTTTTGTTTTATTATTCTGGTCTTTGTATCTAGTATCTATCCAATTGCTTAGGCATTTGTAGGATTGGCATCTACCTGTTTTGCTCCAAGCTACACTAAATTTCTTGGAGCTGGTATCTGGCAGTTTCCCTGGCTATGCTGAAGTAGATGTGAATTCCTTGTTTTGTTACTTGTATGCTCCACTTACTCCATGATGGCAGAGAGAAGACAGTCACAGTTCTAAAGTCTCCTGATCTTTCCTCATCAATGATATGAAACACACCTCTTAACAGAAATCCGACCCACAAAACGCAGGAAGAAAAGCCAGGAAAAAGAACATACAGCTCAGAATTTATCTTCTGAAGCTTTGGGTGAGTTCGGGCAGGTGAGTCTGGGTGTAGAGGGCGGATCACAAACAGATCAGCCAGATTAGCCGCTGAATTGGAGCCCAGCCTGGGAGCCTGAGAGTCTGAGACCTGCTTAATCAGCGGTGGGGCTAGACCCCAGGGGCTTGAGTCAACTAGGAATCAGAGGCACTGGTGTTGGAGCTTGCCTAAAGGGCTGGGGGTAGAGTTCTGGTGCAGGAGAGCTGTGGACACCAACTGTGGGCTCCTCTGATCTGAGGAACTCTGAATCCATGCTTCCATTGTGTCTGAGGCCTCTTCCCAGAACAAATAAAAACACACAAATTACGTCTACCTCAGGCACAGATGTGTGAGCAATAGAATACAGCCCAGCTGATAATAGGGAGAGGGATGACCTCACCCCAGGGTAAAGCCCACCATTGACTGAAGGCAAAAGAATTCAATAGCTTCAATCTCTCCCTTCAAGCTAAAGGAGAAGGCCTCAATCAAGGTCACAGACACTGCAGAGGAAGCAACCAGTACCTCCTACTGGCCAGCCAGAGAACTTGCACTAAGTGAATAAAGCCTCTTGGGATCCCAATACCAAAACCCTGTGAGTCAGCCCCTCCCCAACTCAAGGTAGTAACAAAATGAAGAAAGGTCAGTGGAAAGGTGGATCCACAGAAAAATTCTTGGAAGGAAAAGACCCTAACTCAGAGAGTCCTAGAACCTCTGAGGAGAATAGGATCTGGTCTCCAGCACAGAAAGACTTCCTTGAAGAAATAAGGAAGGAGTTTAAAAATCAACTGGAAAATTTGGGAGAGACAATTAATACCTTCAAACAAGAAAAAAAAAAACCTTAGAATATACAATTAGTCAAATAAAAATGAGAATAAATCTCTCAGATCCTCAATTGGGCAAATGCAAAATGGAAAATAATTCTCTCAAAGCCTTAATTGCTCAGATGGAAAGGTTTTTCAAAAGTAGAATTGACCAATTGGAAAAGGAGTTGCAAAAGGTTAATGAAGAAAAGTCCTCCCTAAAAAAAAGAATGGAGTCTGCAGAAACTGATGACTTCACAAGATAGCAAGAGCCCATTAAACAAAATCAAAAAAGTAGGAAAAATAGAAGAAAATGTAAAATTCCTCATCAGCAAAACCACAGACCTCGGGAATAGGTCGAGGAGGGCAAAGTGAGAATTATTAGACTTCCTAAAAACATTGAAGAGTTAAAAAAAAAAAAAAAGCCTGGGCTTAATATTACAGGATCTAGTGATGGAAAACTGCCCTGATATCATGGAACCAAAGGGTGAAGTAGAGATTGAAATAATACATCAATCCCCTCCAGAAAAAGATACTAAAATGAAAACACCAAAGAATGTTGTGGCCAAATTACAGAATTATCAGATAAAAGAGAAAATCCTGCAAGCAGCCAGAAATAAACAATTTAAATATCAAGGAGCCAAAGTAAGGATTACACAGTACCTAGCTGCATCAACATTAATGGATCAAAGGCCCTGGAAGGAGATATTTCCAAGAGCAAAAGAGCTTGGAATGCAGCCAAGAATACACTACCCTGCAAAGCTGAGCCTTCTCTTCCATGGAAATAGATGGACATTTAAGGAAATGGATGAATTCCAAAAATTCCTGTTGAAAAGACCAGAGCTAAATAGAAAATTTGGACATCAAACAAGAGGTTCAAAGGACACATGAAAAGGTAAAAACAAGGGGGGGGGGTGATAAAAGGGAAAAAACCCTGCAATCCAATACGTTGAACCTGGCTACATCCCAGGATGGGGGAAAAGATTCTCAAAATTCTTGAGAATTGTAACTCAAACAGAAAGAATATAACTACCCTTAAGAGATGGACATTCATGACCTATCCATGAGACTGCTGTGGGGTGAAATTGGCTTTAACCCCACTTGAGAGAAAGATTCTAATAACTCTCAGTAATTTTACCTTTATTACACAGAATGTACTTAGCTAGAAGTGATGGAAACTCAGAAATTTATATGACTCAGATATAATGATCTAAAAAACACTACCTCCTTAAAAGGGGGGACAGGAAGGCGATGGGAGGAAGGAGGGGACTTAATGGGGTAAATCTCATTACACTAAGAGGTACAAAATACCTATGGTAATAGAGGGGAAGAAGGGAGGAGATGAGAAACACCTAAATCTTCTTCTCATGAGACTTCAATTACAATCAACTTACACATACTTACATAACTTAAAAAAAATCTAACCTTTCAAGTATTAAAAGGGGAAAAGAGGAGAAGGAACAGAGAAAGGGAGGGGGAGGGGGGAAAAGGGGAACTAACAAAAGGAATGGAAGGGCAAAGAGATAGGGGAAAGGGGAAAGAAAGGGAGGGATGATATAGGAGGGTAAACACACTGAAGGGGGTGGTATTCAGAAACAAAATACTGGAGAATACAGATAAAGAGGGATGAGGGAGAAAATTACAAACAGAGGGAAGATAGCATGGAGGGCAATAAAGAATTAGTAATCATAACTTTGAATGTGAATGGGATGAACTCTACCTTAAAATGTAAGCAAATAGCAGAGTGGATGAAAAACCAGAATCCTACAATATGCTGCTTTCAAGAAACTCATTTGAAGCAGAGAGATACATATAGAGTAAAGGTAAAAGGTTGGAGTGAAATATATTTTGCTTCAGCTGAAGTGTAAAAAGCAGGGGTAGCAATCCTGATCTCAGACCAAGCAACAGCAAAAATAGATAGCATTAAAAGGTATAAGGAAGGAAACTTTATCCTCCTAAAAGGTACTGAATATATATACATATAATGGGATAGCATCCTTATTCTTAGAGGAGAAGCTAAAAGAAATACAGGGAGACATAGAGAAAAAAACTTTACTAGTGGGATACCTCAACTTCCCACTCTCAGATCTAGATAAATCAAATTATAAAATAAACAAGAAAGAAATTAAGGAGGTAAATAGTTTATTAGAAAAAAACTAGATACGGTAGACTAATGAAGGAAATTGAATGGGGATAGAAAGGGATATACCTATTCCTCTGCATTATATAGAACTTATACAAAAATTGATCATGTACTAGGACATAAAAACCTAATGATTAATTGCAGACAAGCAGAAATAGTGAATACATCTTTCTCAGATCACAATGCAATAAAAGTTCTATGAAATATTGATCCAAGGAGATACAGACCCAGAACCCAATGAAAACTGAATAACCTCATTTTAAAGAATGAGTGGACCAAAAGGCAAAGTACAGAAAGAATTAACCATTTTATCCTAGATAATGAAAATAATGAAATAGTATAACAAAACCTATGGGATTCCCTCAAAGCAGCTTTCAGGGGATATATTATATCTTTCAATGCTTACATGAAAAAATTAGAGATAGAGGAAATCAATGAACTAAATGTGCAAATAAAAAAATTAGAGAAAGGACAAATTAAAAATCCTCATTTAAATAATAAATTAGAAATTCTAAAAATTAAAGGAGAAATTAATAAAAGCAAAAGCAAAAAACAATTCAACTAATAAATAAAACCAAAAGTTGGTTTTATGAAAGCACCAATAAAATTGAGAAACCTCTTGTCAATTTGATTCAAAAAAGAAAGAAGAAAACCAAATTGCCAGTATCATAAATGAAAAATGTGAACTCACCACCAATGACAAGTAAATTAAAGTAATAATTTGAAATTATTTTGCGGGGGGCAAAGCCAAGATGGCTACAAGAAGGCATCAAGTCTTAGGAGCTCTCTGATAAAACTCATAAGCTAAGGACTCTAACTGAACTTTCGAGAGACAGAACCCACAAAGAGACCCAGTGAGGCAGTTCTCCTACTCAAGGTAACCTGGAAAAGAGCAGAAAGGTTCTGCTTCCTGGGGTGGGAGGGGCGGCCCACTGGAGGGGTGCCCACCAGAGCAAAAGAACTTTAGCCTCCGGGAGGCAGCCCTAGGGCGCTGGGAGCCAAGGCTCACAGCAGCGGGGGGGGAGGGGGGGGGGAGTCTCCTGAGCTGCACCCTGAGTAGCACCGGGCAAAAAGTGGAGGAACAGCGGGGGACCTCTCCCAGAGGGAGCACATGGAGCCCAGCCCTCAGGGCACACAGACAGCAGCTTGGTCTTTCAGCAGCCCAGACCCAGAAACAGAAGTAGGCGGAGCCAGGGGCTGGGATTAGGGAGCCTGCCCAGGACCATGGGGCCAGGTGGATTCTGGGTCTAAGGGGTGGTATGGGGTCTCGGGGCTTCTTGGCCCCAGGACCAGGGATCTGTCTGCTGTGCCACTCAGCGACCCTACAGCAGAGTCAGAGTGACAGGAGAGAGAAAAAATAGTACATGGTAGTGGAGAAATAAGAAAGGAGGGAGTTGCGATCAGTGATGGCAATGTTGGAAAGATATGGAAGTAACTTTTGTGATGGACTTCTCATAAACAATGTGATCCACCCGTGACAGAGTTGTTGGTGTTGGAACAAAGACTGAAGCACATTTTTGTTATTATTATTTGGGGGAGGGTGCAGGGCAAGTGGGGCTGGGTGGCCTGCCTGGGGCCACATAGCAGGGTGGTCTTTGGGTGTCTGGGGCCGGATTTGGACCCAGGTGCTCCTGGCTCAAGGACCAATGCTCTGTCTGCCAACCAGCCACCCTTACTATTATTACTATTTTATTTTATTTTGGGTCTTTTTTTTTCCTTCTTATTGGTTTTTGCAGGGCAGTAGGAATCAGGTGGCTTGCGTGTCACATGGCTGGGTGATTGTTGGGTTTAGGAGGCTGGATATGGACTCCGGTGCTCGTGGCTCCAGGGCTGGTGCTTCGTCCATTGCACCACCTGGCCATACCTACAATTATTACTATTATTTTTTTTAATTTTAATTTTTTTCTCTCCCCTTTACTTTTTTTTTGCCCAAGCAAGTCTATCTATATTCATGGGGGAGGGGTATTTTGTTTACTTGTAAACAAGAATATTTTATTAATGTAAAAAAACATTTGTACAAAATGAGAATAAAAAAATAAATTTTAAAAAAAGAAAAAAAGAAATTATTTTGCCCAACTCTATGTCAATAAATTTGATAATCTAAGTGAAATGCATGAATATTTACAAAAATAAAAGTTGCCAAGGTTAAAGGAAGTGGAGATTAAATACCTAAACAACCCTATCACAGAAAAAGTAATTCAACAAGCAATTATGGAACTCCCTAATAAAAAATCTCAAGGACCTGATGGACTCACAAGTGAATTCTAGCAAACATTTAAGGAATATTTGGTTCCAATTCTGTGTAAATTCTTTGGAAAAATAGGGAAAGATGGAACTCTGCCTAACTTTTTATATGAAACCAATATGGTACTGATACCTAAGCCAGGAAAATTATAGACCTATTTCCCTAATGAATATAGATGCAAAAATTTTAAATAAATCTTAGCAAAATGATTACAACAAGTTATCACTAGGATAATACATTATGATCAAGTAGGATTTATCCCAGGAATGCAGGCTTCGTTCAATAGGAAAACTGATAGTATACTCAAGCATATGAACTACAAACCTATCAGAAATTATATGATCATATCAATACATGCTGAAAAAGTATTTGAGAAAATACAGCACCAATTCCTATTTAAAACACTTTAGAGTATAGGAAAAAAATGGACTGTTTCTTAGAATAATTAGTATTATCTATCTGAAAACATCAACAAATATCATATTCAATGTGGAGAGGCTAGAGGCATTCCAAATAAAATCAGGAGTGAAACAAGGGTGCTCATTTTCACAACCACTATTCAATATCATATTATAAATGTTAGATTCAGCAATTAGAGGAGAAAAAACAAATTTAAGGAATTAGAATTGGGAAAGAAGAGACAAAATTTTCACTCTTTCATATGACATGATGGTCTACCTAGAGAATGCCAAGAAACCATCCAAAAAACTACTGGAAACAATTAGCAATTCTGGCAAAGTTGTAGGTTATAAAATAAACTATCATAAATCCCCAACTTTTCTATATATGTCTAGCAAGATACAGCAGGAAGAGCTAGAAATAGAAATCCCAATCAAAGTAAACTCAGACAATATAAAATACCTGGCAGCCTATTTGCCAAGACAGACTCTTTTTTGTAAACAATTATAAAACACTTCTGACACAAATTAAATCAGATCTAAATAATTGAGCAAATATCATCTTCTCATGGATAGGTAGAGCTAATGTAATATAAATGACAATACTACCAAAACTAAACAACCTGTTTAGTGCCCTGAAAATCAAAATTCCAAAAAATTACTTTAATGTGTTAGAAAACGTCATAAGTAAATTTATATGGAGAAATAAAAAGTCAAGAATTTCCAGGAATTTAATTTTAAAAAGTGTAAAATAAGGGGGTTTAGCCCTACCTCATCTAAAATTATATTATAAAGCACCAGTCATCAAAACTGTTTGGTACTGGGGTGGCTAGGTAGCATAGTGGATAAGGCACTGGCATTGGAGTCAGGAGTACCTGGGTTCAAATCTGGTCTCAGACACTTAATAATTACCTAGTTGTGTGGCTTTGGGAAAGCCACGTAACCCCATTTGCCTTGCAAAAAATAAAACTGTTTGGTATTGGCTAAGAAATAGATTGGTGGATCGATGGAATAGACTAGGTACATTAACAGGAAATGATTATAGTAATCTGCTGTTTGATAAACCCAAAGAGTCCAGCCATTGGGATAAAAGCTCTCTATTTGATAAAAACTACTGGGAAAATTGGAAGTTAGTACAGAAGAAACTTAGATTAGACCAACACCTCACACCCACTACCAAGATAAGATCCAAATGGTTACAAGATTTAGACATAAGAAACATTACAATAAGCAAATTACAAAATCAAGGATTAGTTTACCTGTTGGATCTATGGAAAGGGTAGCAATTTATGACTAAGGAAGATATGGAGAACATCACCAAAATCCAACTTGATGATTTTGATTACATTAAATTAAAAAGCTTTTCCACAGATAAAACCATCGTATTTAAGATCGAAAGCAACATGGGGCTGATGTTCAAACTTGAAGTACTCACTCATTCCTTCAGTGCAATAATTGGGGACAATTTTGGGCTGTCTGCAATGGAGAGTGCCATATGTATCCAGATAAGGAACCATGGTATTTGAACAAAGCTCAAGGACTGTTACCTTTAATCTAGAAAAAAACAGATATCTTATTGTCTGATCTTGTTATCTCATAGACTTTTTGTCTCTTCCTTAAGGATATAATTTCTCTCTCATCACACTCAATTTAGATCAATGTACAACATGGAAACAAAATAAAGACTGACAGATTGCTTTCCATGGGTGGGGGTGGGGGGAGGGAAGTAAAATTGGGAGAAAATTGTAAAACTCAAATAATATCTTTAATAAAAAATAGATAACAGTGAGAAATTAGAATTTCTTTAAAGTTATTCCTAGTCCCTCAGAACAGCCATTAATCAAGCTTCTTAACAAATTTTGCATAGTAGAACACTACAAAGATCAGAGTGAAACATCTTCCTGAAGTCTGTTGCAGGGCAAAATTGTCATATGCAGGGCAAAGAGCAGAGACCCAGAACATTATCAAATGTTTCATGCTAAGCAATTATTAACCTGAGATCTTCAGCTATGTATATAGAGGCTTTGGAAGTGGGGTTTGCCTATGTAATTGGTGGCTGTAGTGGGCCTGTTAGAACTCCAGTTCATGGGACCAGGTCCCACAATCAACCTGTCCCAGCCGGATTCTGACAATGAGCCTCAGGTCTTCCTATCTCAGCTTGTCTAAATTCTCCATTCATTAAGAGCAGCAGTTGATATCTTGAGCAAAGATGGCCCAGAAAGTGAGAAAGAGCTTCATTAATAGTCAATTCACTGAACATTCCATAGGAATGATTAATATCAACAGCCTAGGGTAGTTAGCAAGCTACTAGGGTTCTCAACACCAAAAAGACCTAGAGAGCATAGGAATCAATGGAATATTTCTTAAAATGATAAGCAGCCTCTTTCTGAAACCATCAACAAGCATTATATTCAAATTGTGATAAACTTGTAGCATTCCCAATAAGATCAGGGGTGAAACAAAGATGCCTGTTATCACCACTATTATTGAATATTGCATTTGAAATGCTAGCTTTATCAATAAGAGAAGAAAAAGAAATTGAAGGAATTAGAATTGAGAATGAAGAAACAACACAATCACTCTTTGCAGAAGATATGATGGTATACCTAGAGAACCCTAAAAAAACAGGATCCATTGAAAGTTTTCCTGGCAATAAGGATGGATAAAACATAAACTCAAAAAAAAGGAGAGAAAAAATGGTGCTACATATGAAGCTAGGAAGGAGAATATGAATTGCTCTGTAACCCAGAAAATTTTTTTAGAAGAATTTAGAAAGGATTTTAAAAATGAAATGGAAAAATTGTGGATAGAAACAAAACAGAAATTTAACATCATGAAATAAAAATTGACAAAAGAAAACAAATCTTTTAAAGATTAAATTAGATTATTGAAAAATGTTTTTAAAATAACTGATCAAATAGAAAAGGAGATGCAAAATCTGAACGAAGAAAATACCAACCTAAGAAATAGAGCTGGAGAATAGAAGCTAATGATTTCATGAGAACCCAAGAATCTGTTGAACAAAATTAAAAAAAAAGAAAAAATAGAAGAAAATGTATAATACCTCACTGGGAAAGCACGTGACCTGCAAAATAGTTATAGGAGACATAATTTTAAAATTACTTGGACAAGGGACAGAGCCAAGATGGCAGTGTAGAGGGTGGAGGTGGGAATACCAAGAAACTCTCTTCCAAAATTCTCTAAATACTTAAAATTCTGATTCTACCCAAATTCTAAAGTGGAAGAAACCAAAGAAAGACAGAGTGAAACAATTTTCTAGTCCAAAATAATTTGGAAGATCTTCCAGAAGGCTCCCTTGCACCAGGGTCAGATGAGGCCAGAGTGTAGACACTGGGTTGCACTGTACATGAACAAATGAGTTTCCACCTTCCAGGAACAGCTTGTGGATTACCTGGTACTGTGGCAGCTGGAGCGGTTATCAGACTTCCCAACCCAGGGACCATCAACTTGGAAGGTAAGCAGGAAAACTAAGATAGAAAGAGAGTGAAGTCCAGTGCAGCTCAAGCCTCAGTACAGACCTAGCCCAGGAAACAGTAGCAGATCTGTGAATTCACTCAGCAGAGTTGCTTTCAGAGTGATCAGTCCCTGGCAGTGGAGGGGCAGACTGTCAAGGTCTCTCCACTATCTCTGGGAGAGGAATCTGTTGCTTAGGCCATTTGCAGACCATCGTTGGAGTTTGGGGCTTTCTATTTCCAGAGCAAAACAGGGACCCTCATCACAGCTCCCAGGGCAGAGGAGAGTGCTTGTAGTCATCCATAAAGTACAGGCCAGGAGAGCAGTCATAACCTCTCATAAGACATAAAAAAAATTGAGGTCATTATGACACTGTCTCAAAAATACTCAAAAGCTTGGAAAACACACTAAAACAAGGATGTGAAAATGAGTAAACAAAAGGGAAAAAAGAATCTAAACTTAGATAACTCCTTCAGTCCCATGGAGGATCAAAACACACCCTCAAGGGATGACAAAGTCAAAGCTTCCGTATCCAAAATTTCCAACAAAAATAGGAATTGGTCTCAAGCCAAGAGGTCAAAAAAGATTATGAAAAGCAAGTAAGGGAGGTAGAGGAAAAATTTGGAAGAGAGATGTTAGCAAAGCAAGAATAACACAAAAACCAAGTCAGTAGCTTAGTCAAGGATCTACAAAAAGTGCCAAAGAAAACAGCATGTTGAAAACCAGTTTAGGTCAACTGGAAAAAAAAAAAACAGTCCAAAAAGGCCAATAAGGAGAAGAATGCCTTAAAAAGCCAAACTGACCAGTTGGAAAGGAGATAAGAATTCTTTCTGAAAAAAACAACTTCTTCAATGTGTAATTGAGCAAAGGGAAGCCTATGACTTTGTGAGAAATCAAGAAACAAACAAAACAAAAAAACTAAAAACAAACTAAAAAAATGAAAAAAAAACAAGAAAATGTGAAATATCTCATTGGAAAAAGAACTGACCTGGAAAACAGATCCAGAAGAGATAATTTAAAAATTATTTCATTACCTGAAAGTCAAGATCAGGAAAAGAGCCTGGGCTCATTTTTAAATAATTTCTCCAGGAAAATTACCCTGATATTCTAGAAGCAGGGGGTAAAATAGAAATTGAGGGAATCTACTGCTCACCTCCTGAAAGAGATTGCTCCCCCCCAAATATCTCCCAGGAATGTTATAGCCAAATTCTAGAGCTCCCAGATCAAGGAGAAAGTATTTGAAGCAGTCACAAAGAAACAATTCAAATATCATGGCTCTACAGTCAGGATCACTTCTGACTTAGCAACATGTATATTAAGTATTCATAGAGCTAGGAATATAATATTCTTGAAGGCAAAAGAGCTTAGATTACAACTGAGAATCAACTACCCAGCAAAACTGAACATTGTCTTTTAGTGGAAAAGATGGACATTCAATGAAATAGGGAAATTTCTAACTTTACTATAGAAATGACCAGAGTTGAGGTACATCTTTACACCTATTAGATTCACCAATATGACCAGAGAAGACAATGTTCAATGTTGGAAGGGATATGGGAAATCTGGGACACTAATATACTGTTGATGGAGCTGTGAACTCATCCAACCTTTCTAGAGAGTAATCTGGAATTATTCCCAAAAGGCAATAAGAATGTGCATACCCTGGATCCAGTAATACCACTACTGGTTCTATACCCTGAAGAGATCATGCAAAAGGCTAAATATCACTTCAACAAAGATATTCATAGCAGCCCTGTTTGTGGTAGCAAAGAACTGGAAATCTAATGAATGTCCATCAATTGGGGAATGACTGAATAAATTGTGGTATATGTATGTTATGGGGCATTATTGTTCTATTAAAAAACAAAAGAGATTCAAATTCATGGAAATATGGAAGGATTTTTATTAACTGATGTTGAGCAAGATGAGGCAAACCAGAAGAACATTGTACACCCTAACAGAAACATGGGAGTGATGATCAAACTTGATGGACTTGCTCATTCCATCAATGAAATAATAAGGGACAATTTTAGAGCACCTGTGATGGAAAATATCATCTATATCCAGAGAAAGAACTGTGGTGTTTAAATAAAGACCAAAGTCTATAAACTTCAATTTCTTTTTAAAAAGTATCTTATGTATACATAATTTTGCTATCTCTAATATTTTATTTTCTCCTCAAGGAAATGTTTTCTTTCTCAACACATTCATTTTTGATCAATGTATTGCATGGAAACAATGTAAGTTTGCCAGACTGTCATCTTTGGGGGAATGGATGGGGTGGGGAAGGGAGAGTGGGGGAAAAGTCATAAAATTCAAAACGTTATATAAAATGGCAGGTGGAAACTAGTATTGTATATAATTGGAAAACAAAATATATTAATTATAAAACTGATCAGAGCTGAAAAGAAATTTTGATCTTCAAATACAGGGCTCAGGCAAAGCATAGAGTGGATGGATGGGAAGGGGAAATAAAGAGCGTTTTAATGATGTTAAACTGCCATATTTCTGCATGGGAATATTATATTGATAGTTCAGATGAATCTTATCATTTATTAGAGCAGTCAGGAGCAGATGCATATCTCTGTCTCTTTCTATCTATCTATAGCAGAGGATAGAACTGAACGTGAAGGTATAATATAAACATGGGGTCAATAGACATTGAAGGAATGTACTGGGAGAAAGGGAAAGGAGAAATAGAATCTGTTAATTCATTTCATGTAAGACTCAAAAAAAAATTTTCAGTGCAGTGCAAGTGGGAAGATAAGAGGGAATAGTGAGTGTTCAACCCCTTTTTAAATGGTTTAGATAGGGCAACATCATATATAAATTAATGGACCAAGAAATTATCTATCAGATCTATGGAAAGAGGATAAATTCATGAACAAACAAGAGAGTACCGTATAAAATGCAAATTGAATGATTTTGACTATATTAAATTAAAAATTTTGCACTAATAAAATCAATTCTGCCAGCATTATAAGTAAAAGAGAAAGTTGGGAAACAATGTTTTCAACTAGGAGTTCTGATAAAGGTCTTGTATAAAATATATAGAAAATAGTATCATATTTATAATGTTACAATCATTCTCCAAATCATAAATGGTCAAAGGATATGAATAGACAGTTTTCAAATGAAGAAATTAAAGCTACAAATAATCATATGAAAAACATATTCCAAATCATTATTAATTGGAGAAATGCAAATTAAAACAACCATAAGGTATCACCTTATACCCATCATATTGACTTAGATGAGGAAAAGGGAAAATGATCACTGTTGGAGAGGTTGGGGAAGATTGGGACATTAATGCATTCCTGGAGGAGTTGTGACCTGATGAAACTATTCTGGAGAACTATATGGAATTATACTCGAATAGCTATAAAACTATTCATGCCCTTTGAACCAGCAATTATGATTCTAGGCCTATATCCAGAAAAAAAATCATTAAAAAATGGGAAAAGTTCCACAGGATCCAAAATATTCATAACAACTATATTTTAGTGGCATTGAATTTGAAAATGAGGAAATGTCCATCGATTGCGGAATAGCTGAATAAGTTATGGTATATGAATATTATAGAATACTATTGTTCTACTAGAGTTCAAAACTTATCAGACTCTAGAAAAGCATAGAATGAATTACAGGTTTTAATGCCAAGTTAAATGAATAGAACCAAGCAAACATTTTACACATTAAGAACAACATTGTGATATGATCAGCCTTGATGGATGCAACTCCTCTCAGTAGTTCAAAGATCTAGGACAACCCTATTAGACCAGATATAGACAATATTATCCCCTTCAGAGGAAGAAAAACAAAACATAACCAATAAAACTCCTTCAGAACCTGCTGAATGTTACATCCAATTTTTAAAAAATATCTCTTATGTATATATTTAGCTTAATCCTAATTATTCATACCAAAATGACTAATATATAAACAAGTTTAACAGAAATATGTATGGACAATTATAACCTGACTGTATGCAGCTGAGGGGAGGGTGGAAGTTAATTTTTTAACTTAAAAATGTACATGTGCATATGGATGAATGTTGAAATACTTTCATAACATGTATTGAAAACAATAAAATATCAATAATAAAAGGAAATGGTTCAGAGAGGAAACAAAGTAGATGCTCAATAGGGCATAGAAATCTGTCTTACCATAGAGAAAAAAGGAGAGGAAGGGGATATAAGAAAGGGGAACAAGGCAGGGGAGAGGGAGCGCAGGTGATAGAGGAGAGGGAAGCTGGTGCGAGACACAACAAACTTTTTTTTTTGGGGGGGGGGTACAGTTAGGTGACTTGACCCGGGTCACAGGGCAGTGATTATTAGGTTGCTGAAGCTGAATTTGGGCTCAGGTAATCCTGTCTCCAGGATTGGTGCTTTGTACCCTACACACTTGGCTGGTTCACAATATACCTTGGGGGGTGGGGATAAAGTGAAAGGAGAGAGAGAATAGAATAAATGTGAGATGGAAGGGAATATAGTAAGTAATAACAATGTGGGAAATATGTAATGGAGTTTCTCCTCTGATGATGAAATTATGCTAAAGAATATTATCATTTCAGAAGACAGAGCTAATGTTGTCTGAACTCAAACTGAAGTACATTTTTTCTTTTATAAAAGAGGGGAAGGGAGGAATATGTTTATTTTTTGCAATAAGACTATTTTAGTAACATGTAAATAAATTCAATTAAAAAATTAAAAGTTTCTTGAGACATCAAAATAATAATTGGACCACACAAAAGTCATGATCAAAGAAGGAGCTTAAAACTCATTCTGCAGGAAATCATCCTGGAAAACTACCCTGACATCCTGGAATTAGAGGCTAACATATTCATCAAAAGAATCTTAATGGATCCCTAAGAATCTTAAGAATTCTTAAATGGATCCCAAAATGAAAACACCAAGGATCATTGCAGTCAAACTTCAGAATTATTAGATCAAGGAGAAAATCCTGCAAGCAGCCAGAAAGAAGAAATTCAATGATGAAATATGATATTCTGGAGATAAAGGGAGCTTTGATTTATAACCAAGAATCAATCAATCACCCAGCAAAACTGCATGATTTTTCAGAGGGAACGAGGTACACTTAAAAAAATAGGTGATTTTCAAATTTTCTGTTGAAAAGATATGAGCTGAACAGTATATTTGATCAAATAGTAGCCTCAGGAGAAACATGAAAAGGTAAACAGAGTAAAAGATAAAGTCTGCTAATCAATAAGATTAAAATTGGTAACATCCCTTGCTGGAAGGAAAATTCTTAAAAGTCTTGAGAATCCGGACTCTATTAGAGGGAGTAAACTTTTATGGTATGGAAATAAGCTGATTGTAATGGAATAATTTAAAAAAGTAAGACATTAAAAAAGGGGGGGAAAGTAATGAGGCTGAAGGGAAGGGAGGCAGAATAGAAAAAAATTATATCATATGAAGAGTCACAACAGATTTATTGCAGCAGAGGGAAAAATGGCAGGGGGTAAGATCCACTTGAATTCTGCTTTCATTGGATTTAGGGAATAACACATTCATTCCATTGGGTTTAGAGATTTATCTTATTCTTTAACTAATAGAAGGGGAAGGGAAGGAGAATCTAATAGAAGGCAGGGAAGGATGAAGGGGAAAAGGATGGAAGAGTAGGAAGGGAGGGGGGCATTATGCAATGTGGTATTCAGAAGCAGAACACTGATAAGAAGGAATAGGGTATCTTCCTTCCCAATTCTAATTCCTTCAATTTCTTTCTTTTTCTTCCCTAATTGCTGATGCTAACATTTCTAATACAATATTGAATAGTAGTGGTGATAATGGGCACCCTTGTTTCACCCTTGATCTTATTGGAAATGCCTCTAGCCTCTCCCCATTGAATATAATGTTTGTTGAAGGTTTCAGATAGATACTGCTAATTATTTTAAGGAACAGTCCATTTATTCCTACACACTCTAGTGTTTTTTAATAGGAATGGATGCTGTATTTTGTCACAAGCTTTTTCAGCATCTATTGATATGATCATATGATTTCTGATAGGATTGTTGTTGATATAATTGGGTATACTAACAGTTTTCCTAATATTGAACCAACCCTGCATTCCTGGAATAAATCCAATTTGATCATAATGTATTATCCTAGTGATGACTTGTAATCATTTTGCTAAGATTTTATTTAGGACTTTTGCATCTATATTCATCAGGGAAATAGGTCTATAATTTTCTTTCTCTGTTTTAACTCTTCCTGGTTTAGGTAACAGTATCATATAAGTTTCATAGAAAGAGTTAGGCAGAGTTCCATCTTTCCCTATTTTTCCAAAGAGTTTATATAGGATTAGAAACAATTGTTCCTTAAATGTTTGGTAGAATTCACTTGTGAATCCATCAGGCCAAGGAGATTTTTTTAGGCAGTTCAATAATGGCTTCTCACGCAATTTAAATTAGATTTAAATAACTGGGCAAATATCAACTGCTCATGGATAGGGAGAGCTAATATAATAAAAGTGACAATTCTACCAAAGCTAAACTATCTGTTTAGTGCCCTAACAATCAAAATTCTAAAAAATTACTTTAATGATTTAGAAAAAAAATTGTAATTTAATTCATATGGAGAAATAAAAAGTCAAGAATTACCAGGAGCTTAATGGAAAAAGTGCAAAAGAAAGTGGCTTAGCCCTGCCTGATCTAAAATTATATTATAAAGCATCAGTCATCAAAACTGTTTAGTATTGGCTACAACATAGAGTGGTGGACCAATGGAATAGACTAGGTGTAAAATCAGGAGATGATTATAGTATTCTGCTGCTTGATAAAACCAAAGAGTCCAGCAATTGGGATAAAAACTCCCTCTTTGATAAAAATTGCTGGGATAATTGGAAGTTAGTATGGAAGAAACTTAGATTAGACCAACACCTCACACCCTTTACCAAGATAAGATCCAAATGGTTACAGGACATAGAAATAAAAAACAATACTATAAGCAAATTAGAAGACCAAGGACTAGTCTACCTGTCAGATCTATGGAAAGGGGAACACTTTATGACTAAGGAAGAGTTGGAGAACATCACCAAAAACCAATTAGATGATTTCAATTACATTAAATTAAAATGCTTTTGCACAGATAAAACCAATGTAACCAAGATCAAAAGAAATGTAGTAAATTGGGAAAAATCTTTACAACTAATGATTCTGACAAAGGACTCATTTCTAAAATAAACAGCAAACTGAGTCATATTTTTAAAACAAAAAGCCATTCCCCAATTGACAAATGGTCAAAGGATATGCAAAGGTAATTTACAGATGAGATGAAAGCAATCCATAGCCATACGAAAAAAAATGCTCTAAGTCATTAATTATTAGAGAAATGCAAATTAAAGCTTCTCTGAGGTACCACCTCACACCTCTCAGATTGGACAGTATGACCAGGAAGGATAATGATCACTGTTGGAAGGGATGTGGGAAATCTGAGACACTATTACACTGTTGGTGGAGCTATGAACGCATTCAACACTCCTGGAGAGCTATTTGGAACTATGCCCAAAGGGCAACAAAAATGTGCATACCCTTTGACCCAGCAATATCACTACTGGGTCTATACCCTGAAGAGATGATGAAAAAGGGTAAAAACATTACTTGTACAAAAATATTTATAGCAGCCCTGTTTATGGTGGCAAAGAATGGGAAATAAAGTAAATGTCCTTCAATTGGGGAATGGCTTAGGAAACTGTGGTATATGTATGTCATGGAACACTATTGTTCTATTAGAAAGCAGGAGGGATGGGATTTCAGGGAAACCTGGAGGGATTTGCATGAACTGAAAAACACTGTGCACCCTAACAGCAATATTGGAGTGATGTTCAACCTTGAAGGACTTGCTCCTTCCATCAGTGCAACAATTGGAAACAATTTGGGCTGTCTGCAAAGGAGAGTACCATCTGTGTCCAGATAAGGAGCTGTGGAGTTTGAACAAAATGCAAGGACTCTTCCCTTTAATTTAGAAAAAAAACAGATATCTTATTGTCTGATATTGTTACTTCTTAGACTTCTCTTCTCTTTAAGTATATGATTTCTCTCTCATCACACCCAATTTGGATCAAGGTACAATATGGAAACAAAGTAAAGACTGACAGAGTGCTGTCTGTGGGGGGGGGGAGCAAGATTGGGGGGAAATTGTAAAACTCAAATAATATCTTTAATAAAAATAAATTAAAAAATAAATAAATAAAATCTCAATAAAACAAAAAAAAGAAGGAATAGGGTAAAGGGAGGAAGAAATAATAAAAATGAAGGAGGGATAAAAATGGAGTGTAATAAAGAGTTAGTAATGACAACTGTGAATGAGATGACCTCTCCCATAGAACAGAACTGGATTTCAGATTAGATTTAAAAACTAGAAACCTATAATATGTTTCTTGGAAGAAACACATTTGAAGAGGGCATGAGCAGAATATATTGTTTCAACTAAAGTCAAAAAAGCAGGAGTTGCAATCTTTATCTCAAGGAAAGTAATAGCAAAAATCAAATTCACTAAAAGAAATAAGGAACAAACCACAATCTCCTAAATGATACCATAGGCAATGAAGTAATTTTGATACTAAATGTATATGCACCAACTGATATAGCTTCCAAATTCTTAGAAGAGACATTAAATAAGTTACAGGATTAGAAAAGATAGTAAAATTATACTGGTAGGCTACTGCAATCCCCCTCTTTCAGAGTTATATAAATCTAACCATAAAATTAACAAGGAGGATGTTAAGGAAGTACTTAAAATTTTAGAAAAGTTCAGTGTGATAGGTCTCTGAAGAAAATTAAATAAGAAAAGATTTTACATGTTTTGGTTGTACATGCAACCTACATAAAAAGTGACCATGTATTAGGGCATAAAATCTCATAATCAAATGTAGAAAAGCACAAATATTGAATGGATCCTTTTCAAATCATGATGCACTAAAAGTCACATGCAATACAGGACATGGATATATGAACCTGAATTTTTTTTAAAAAATTATCCATTTATTTATTTTCATACATATGCATTTGTAAATTTTTGAGTTACAAAATTTCCTTCCACTTTCAATTCCCACCTTCCTCCCTTTAGCAGCAAGTAGTCAGGTTACCAGAATTGCTATGAATAACTTGCAGGATATAAGACTTTTCCAATTTTTTTTTATAATTTTTTCTGGATATAGACCTAGAATTGGAATTGCTGGCTTATATAGAACTAAAATTATTTGGAAACTTAATAACCTAATTTTGAAGAATAAGTGGATCAAAAGAAGATTATAAATATAATTAATACCTTCATCCAAGACAATGACAATAAGGCAACATGCCAAGTTATGTGGGATACAGTGGGTTTCACAAATAGCCCCGACTCAGAAAAAATTTGAATAAGTCATGGATGAACTCTTTAAGAATAAATCTTTAGGGTCAAATGAATTCATAAATGAATTCTACCATTCAAGGAAAAATTGTTTCCAATTCTATATAAAGTATTTGAAAAAATAAGTGAAAGAATTTTATCAACTTCCTTCTATGATACCAATATAGTGCTGATACTTCAACCAGGGAGAGTCAAAACAGAGAAAGAAAATTATAGATCAATTTCATTAATAAATATGGATGCAAAAATTTCAAATAAAATTTTAGCAAAGCTATTATAGCAAGTTAGCAATAGAATAATACACTATGATCAAGTAGGATTAATACCCAGAATGCTGGGTTGGTTCAATATTAGGAAAATTATAATTAATAATATTAATAACAACTTTAACAGGAATCATATGATTATCTCAAAAGATGTTGAAAAAGTTTTCTACAAAGGTCAGCACCTATTCTTACTAAAAACACAAGAGCACATAGGAGTGTTCTTTAATACAATAAGCAGTATCTATCTAAAACCATCACAAGTAGTATATACAATGGAGAGAGATTAGGAACATTTCCAATAAGATTAGAGGTGAAACAAGATGTCCATTATTAATATTATTATTTAATATTGTATTAGAAAAAAATAGTTATAGCAATAAGAGAAGATATTGAAGGAATTGGAATGACAATTTAATGAAGAAACAAAACTCCTTTGCAGATAAATGATGGTATACATAGTGAACTCTGGAAAATCAACTAAAAAAAAACTTCTTAAAACAATTAGTAACTTTAGCAAAGTTGCGGTATATGAAATTAACTCACAAAATCATCAGCATGTCTATACATTACTCCAAGACACAGCAGCAAAAGATAGAAAGAGAAATTACATTCCAAGTAATAGAAGGCAGCACAAAATACTTGGAAGTTTTTCTGCTAAGGCAGATTCAAAAATTATATGAAAACAATTACAGAACACTAAACAAATTAAATCAGATCTAAATAACTGGGCAATTATGAATTCCTCATAGGTAGGTAGGCATAACTGATATAATAAAAAAAGCAATGCTACCTAAATTTAATTTCTTATTAAGTGCCATACCAATCAAACTTGCAAAAATCATTTTTTGAGGTTGAACAAATAGTAACTAAATTCATCTGGAGGAACAAAAGGTCAAGAATATGATGAGAATTAATGAAAAAAAATTCAAAAGAAACATCCTTGATAGACTAGATCTCAAATTATCTTATAAAACATTAGTCATCAAAACTGTATGTTACTGGTTAAGAAATACAGTGATAGATCATTGGAATGGACTATATACAAAAGAAACAGTGATAAATGATTTTTTTAATCTGCTGTTTGAACAAAAGCAAAGATTAAAGCTTCTGGGATGAGAACTCATGTTTCATACTGCTGGAAAAAACTAGAAGATAATACTGCAGAAACTAGACATAGACCAACATTTTACACCCCATACCAAGAAAAGGAATTTAAACATAAAAATTGCTATCATAAGCCTAATAGGAGAAAAAGGAATAGTTTATTTGTCAGATCTATGGATAGGGGAACAGCCTGTAACCAAAGATGAGATAGAGAACATTAAAAAAGATAAAATGGGTAATCTTTATTACATTAAATCCAAAAGTTTTGCTCAAACAAAACTAATGCAACCAAGATTAAAAAAGATCCATTAAAGTAGGAAACAACTGAGAAGCAATTAGTGTATCTGACAAAGGACTCATTTCTGAACACACATATATGGAGAGAGAGAGAGAGAGAGAGAGAGAGAGAGAGAGAGAGAGAGATTTGAGTGAAATTTAAAAGAAAACAAGTCATTCCCCAATTGATAAGTGCTCAAAGGATATGTAAAGAGAATTCTCAGATAAAAAATCAATGCTATGTATAGTCATATGAAAAATTTCTGTAAAAACTTATTGATTAGGGAAATTCAAATTGAAACAATAATGACTAAAAAGGAAAATGATCAAAGTTGGAGATGATATAGGAAAACTGGGATACTAATCATTGTTTTTGGAGTTGTGAACTGATCTAGTATTTTTTGAGAGTAATTAGGTTTTATGCCTAAAGGGCAATAAAATTATGTATACCCTTTGATGCAGCAACCAAAGATATATTTATCCCAAAGAGATCCACCAAAACAACTACAAAACCACATGTGCCAACATATTCATAGCAGCTCATTTTGTGGTGACAAAGAATTTGAAATTGAGATTATGCCTAACAATTAGGGAATGGCTGAACAAATCGTGGTATATGAATGTGATAGAATACTATTGTTCTATAAGAAATCATGATGGAAGATACTTTAGAAAAAACCAGGGATGACTCACATGAACTGATGCTGAGTGAAATGTGCAGCACATGAAGATCATTGTATACACTAATAACTGTAATGGATGATGATCAACCATGATGGATTTGTTCATTCAGCATTACAAAAATCAAAGACAATCCTGGAAGATTTGTGATGGAAATGCCATCCATAACTAGAGAGGGAATTGTGAAGTTTAAAAGCATACCAAACCTTGCTATCTTCAATTTTTAAAAGTTGTTTTATACATATTTCTTTTTTCTCTCTAAATTTTTTCTATCATTATGATTTCATTCTTCTTTTACAACATGATTAAAATGAATTTATATTTATCATAATTGCACATGTAGAATCTATATTAGATTTCTTTCTTTGGGGGAGGGATGCAATGGAAGGGAAGGAGAGAGCAGAATGTAAAAGCCAAAAACTTTTAAAAATATGATTAGTGAATACTACCATTACATGTTTTTAGAAAAGCAAATAAAAACATTTATTAAGAAAAATCTTGCAAGGTAGTAAAATTTATAAATACTAAACAGGACACAATACAAAAATTCTACTGAGCATTTTATAAAGAAATATAATTGTTTGATCAGTCTTTGTCCATTTTCAAATAGGACTAAAATGACATCACTATGTTAAAGTCAAATTATAGTGACTGATGGTGACTGATTAGAGCAATCAAAGTTCCAAATATTGTACAAAGTCATTACCTAATAGTCTATGTGAAAATTTGGGGCAAATTCTCCAAATTTGCAAATCTCACATTTATTTTGAGAAGCTTCAATTCTGCTTTGCTCAGAAAAAATAGTTCCTTCCTTGATGAGTGCACACCATATTGAGTGGTACTGAGTCTATTTCTCCTACAATATGCAATCAATTTTGATGTTCTTCATAGAGACTTTATATCTCTTTGACCACTACATGAGTGTTTGCCTTGTATGAGTTATCTATAAAATAGTCTTATTGGAATGCATACTTTTGTCATTTAAACAATGTGGCCAGCCCATCAGAATTTCCCTATCTATACTAAATTTGCAATCCTTGATAGTTAAGTTCAAGAAAAGATTTCATCATCTTATACCTTATCCTACCAGGTGAAATCTTTAGAACACAATTCTAAAGAAAATGATTCTGTTTCATGGCATGGTACTGATACTCTGTCCAGTCTTCATTAGCATACAACAATAAAGTCAGCACAATGCCTCTGTAGAACTTCAGTTTGTTAGTCAGTCCAATACCTCTTTTTTTTAAACTTTTCTTGATTCTTTGAAAATTGAATTAGGACCCTTATTTTGTTGAATGTCTATTTCCCCCTCCCCTGAAAATTGTGCTAAATTTTGCTGAATCATTGATTCTTCGTTGCTAGTATTTTTTTTCCAGGCCTTCTGACCCTTTAATGTTGAAGCTGTTAATTGTTTTATAATCCTGATTTGGTAATTCTTTCTGATTTTCTTTGATATTTTCTCCTTGACTTGATAATTCTGGTATGTGGCTACAATATTCCTTAGAGTATTGATTTTAGGATCTCTTTCAGAAAGTGATCAGTGGATTCCTAACATTTCTATTTTTTCCTTCTGGCATTATGATATCAGGGTAATTTTCTTGATAATTACTTAAAAGATGTTGTCTAGTCTTTTTTGTTTGTTTGTTTATGATCATAATTTTGGGTAGCCCAGTAATTCTAAAAATATCTTTTCTGCATCTATTGTTCAGGTCAATTGCTTATCTAATGAAATATGATTTTTTTCATTCTTTTGTTTTGGTTAAACTGCTTCTTGGTGTCTCATAGTCATTAGTTTTCACTTACTCAATTCTAATTTTTAAGGAATTAATTTTTTCAGTTACTTGTTATATCTCCTATTCCACTTGGCCAATTAAACATTTAAAGAAGTTGTTTCCTTCAGATGATTTTTTAACCTTTGGCCAATTATTGTTTTTAAAAGATTTTTTTTTCTGTCAAGTGTTGCTTCCTTTTCCAAGTTGTTAACTGTTTTCAAAATTCTTTTGCATAAAACTCGTTTCTTTTCCCAATTTCTCTGCTATCACTCTAACTTTATTTTAGTATATTTTTGAGCTCTTTCAAGAGAACTTTTTGGCCTTCAGACCAATTCACATTTCCCCTTGAGGCCTTACATATAAGCCTTTTGATACTGCTAACCTTTTATGTGAAGAGGGTCTGGATCTTTCCTGTCACCGTAGTAGCTTTCTATTGTCAGGGCTGCTTTAGATATTTTTTTGGCTTAATTTTAAAAGTTGAGCTCTACTCCGAGAACACAGGGAAACTGCCTGTCATACCATCAACCATTTAGTTTCCTAAATGTTCTCTTAAAATCATATATTTATATAAAAGTGGGGATCTTACTCACAATCCATTTCCTCAATCAGTTTACAGCATAAACTTGGAGTGGAAATTCTCATAATGATTTGAATACAATATTTGGATTTGATTATTGGATAAAAACCAGATAATGACAAAAGGCAACATCTTGTAATTAGATAAAAGAATCAGACTCACTAGTACTACATATTAACAAGCAAGAAATTTCAGACTTTCATTATAGAAGAATTCTGGACTAATTATGAAAGTGCTTTTACAAATCCCCTGAAAGGGGATCTTGTGTGATGTGCAATAACTTCTTTCACTCTCTGTCCCCCTCCCATGAGCAAACATATGAGATTAGAAAATCCTATATTCAATCAAATATACTATTATCAAGTTTGCTAGCAGAATCTACTGGAGCTGGTAGCATTAGCTATCAGAGCAAGAAAGTAATTAAGCAACAATCTTTATATGGAAATGTCGAGGAAACAATTTTGTAAATACTACATGGTCTGGGGAAATTAGACAATAACAGCTGGCACATTCCTGTTTCCTTGGCACATGAGCAGAAAAAAGGAAAATAATATATGCAGCAGTGAAGAAATTTTATTCATTTTAAGAAGCCAATCAAAGTGAGTAACAGAGTACTTCTTCCACTTCTGAAGTCATGCACGACAATGAGCTTCATGAAGAATACAGCAAGGGGAAAACTATTTAAGGGGAAAAGTGCTCTCTATAAATGAACATCAAAGTCACTTTATTCTCAGTTTAAAATCATTCTTCCCCATTCTCTGTATTTGTGGGAAAGAATGCCTCAGCATTTTTTGGAGGAAATTATTTTGAACACTCTGTTCCTACTATACTTACTATCTTATATTAAACACTTATGTTAAAAGTCAAATGAGATCACACACTTATAGTCTGCAATCTGAGGTCATGAATTATAAGGGTAGAAACACCAAGAACTCCCAGGTTAACCTTCACCTCTTGAGGGAGGAAGTAATAAGTCACACAGTATCTATAAGTTGCTAATAACAGCGATATTAAATTTAAAAAACAAAGCAAAGAATATATTTCTAACAGAAATATAGTCATGAGAAACAAACTCCAAATGCAAAAAAAAAGTATATTTTATTTTGCTTTATGAATCTGTGACCTCTGTCAAAAGGGAGTAGAATGTTTCATCATTAGGATTTATGATTGCACTGATCAGAAGTTTTAAGCCTTTCAGAGTTAGCTGTCTTTATACTCTTGCTGTTTTGTGCAAATTATTTTCATAATTCCCCTCAATACAAACTGAATCAATTCACATCTCTTCCTATATTTCTTTGAAATCATCCATTTCAATTTTTTTACTAGCAAAATAGTTTAAAAATGTTATGTAACAATGACTCACTTCACTATATTATTTAATAATTAATACCTTCACATTTTCCCATAAATTAGCATATGACAAAAGAAACTTCATTATCTCTTTATTCAAATAAACAATCTGGTTACAAAAATCTAATTTACATGTACAAGAAAATAAAAGAACAATTGCTGTTTTTAATTGACCCTCATAGGATAAGGGATTTAAAGATAAAAGGGTCCTTAAATATCATCTAATGCCCCATTCCAATCATAATAGAGAAAACTGGACCCCAGAAGGGTTAGGATATTTGGCTGGAAACATGCAGGAAATAAAATGATCTTACAATCAGGTAAAGAGATGCATTCAAGGATAATGTAATCAGATAGATCAGTTTGCATGATCTATTTCAAAAAGTGTTTACTAAAATTTCACTGCAGTGTAACAAGAAGTGTCCAACAGAGTACTGGAATTCTGAGCTTGGCAACATGCCATTTATCATTTTTTATCAATAGCTTGGATAAAGAAATGAGTGAAATCCTCATCAAATCTCACAAAGTTGAGACTGATAGCTAGTATAAAATATGAATCAGGAACTAACAGGATATGGAGAAGCTGAAGACTTAGGCTAAATGTAATAAGGTTAAATCCAGTAAGGATCAATACACTGAGGTTTACAGAGTAGAGGATTTGAGAGGCTTGGATATATAATGCTTGTTCTGAAAGAGTCATGCAATTTTTAGGAGATGATAAGTTGAATATTAATCTCCAGTCTGATGTGGTATTCAACACAAAGGTAATACAATCTTGCCCTGCATTAAGAAGGAACAATGAGGTGATAGTACAATTGTATTCTGCTCTCAAAGATGATCTTATGGGATACTGAGTTGAATTCTGGGTGAAGCATTTTAAGAATATTAAAAAGCCGAAGAGATCCCAAAGAAGGGCAACTAGACTGTTGAAGCACTTTGAATCCAGGTCATATTAAAATAATTGTATTTGTTTAGCTTTGTAAAGAGAATATACTGGGGAGGTATATGGGGGACAATACTGAGTATAATAACTATCTTTTTTCTATTTGACAGGTTATCGAGTAGAAGTTGAGACTTCAACTGATATATTTAACTCCATTTGATAAGCAAGAAGAAATAAGAAGACATTTCAAAGAGGCACATATAGACTCAATGTCAGAAAATACTTCCTAACAATTAGGGCTTTCAATATATGGAATAAACTGCATAGCCATAATTGGTTCTTCCTGCATGAATGTTTTCACAGAGATTGCACAGTTATTTGACTAGTATTTAAGGATACATTTCAATGGGATTGGTAAAGATGATAGGTAAAGGTCATTCCAATTCATAAATACAGTGTCTCCATTGAGTAGTAGTTGAGACTAGAACTCCTTAGCTCTTTTAAAAAATGTTTTGTTTTGTTTTAATTTTTGAAGGCAATAGTGATAAGTGACTTACACAAGGTCACACAACTAGGAAAGCATTAAGTGTCTGAGGCCAGGTTTGAACTCAGGTCCTTCTCACTTCAGGGTTGGTGCTCTATCCAATGTATCACCTCAATGTCCACTTAGGTCTTTATAATTTACCATATTACTTACCAATGTTCAAAAGGAAATGAAATTGATGACTGGTGATTTATCCCCACCTTCATTTTTTCTGACTGCTAAAGAGTTCAGTTGCCATTATTCCTCCAAGCATTAGAGATAGGTGAGATCTCAGACATCAAGACTATGGATGGATGGCACCATAGAGGAACCATAGCATTGAAATCAATTTAAACATTATATTTTGTTTCATGTCCAGACATTCAAAGGGAACCAATCCAATATTTAGAAAACTCTGCATTATGATAATCAGGCATTCATCATCTCTTCTCTTTTTTTTAAAATTTTTTGTAAGGCAAATGGGGTTAAGTGGCTTGCCCAAGGCCACACAGCTAGGTAATTATTAAGTGACTGAGACCGGATTTGAACCCAGGTACCCCTGACTCCAGGGTCAGTATTTTATCCACTGCGCCACCTAGCTGCCCCCATGTCTTCTTTCAATTAGTGTAATTATACCATAATTTTCTCTCTTTGGTTTCTTCTATTTCCATTTCATCTTTCACAAAGTTGTCAAAATAATATTCCTAAAAGACAGATCCAACAATATAAATCTCTACTCTTTCCATTACCTAACAGAATATAAAATTATTAGTTTTGCATTTAAGGCTCTCCTCAGGCTGGTTCTCATACTTTTCAAACTTTATTCCATATTCTCTTCATGAATTCTATACTACAGACAAAAATGGGCTTCTAGCTGTTTCCTATTGTTGATATATCATTTCCTATTAGTCTACCTTGTATGCACTTTAGGCACTTCAAAAATTCATGTCTCCATTCTAGAATATGCTCCCTCCTTACTCTGTCATCTTTTTCAACCTCAGCTTCTGAATTCTTGTCTACTTTTAGGTTCATTTCAGGTCTCCTAAATGTGACATTGCTGAAGAGCCCCAAATTTTAACACCAAAATGATCTCGAAATTCCATTGGTAAGATCCCCAAATTGATATCCTACAGAAAACTTGTTATGAATATCCATTTGTCAGATTTGTTCTTGTACCACATCACTGAGATTACAATTCTGGTCCCTCATTTACTCTCTGAAAGGTAGTGAAGAATAAGGAAAAGACTACAGATAGTTTGAGTGTGTGTTCTCTTTTCCCCAGTGGAATGCCTGGAATCTTGAATACTGTCTGATACTAACAATTCATTTAATATTGTTAAATTAATTAGATAAATAATTTATGTTTATAGAATGGTCTGTTACAAAAACAGCAAAACTAATTAAATTTTAGGTACTAAGAGTCTGGCTCAAAATATCAGCCCTGAGTTCTTTGAAAGGAATATAAATAACTCCTTTCTCATGCTAATAAAATTTAAGAGCATTTGGCATCATTCTGTTAATGTGTTGTTGGTAATTTTTATTTCTCTTTTTCCTTAATTTAAGAGCATGCAATTGATTTGTCCTTTAAAAACTTTCTCAATTATTTTCAAAGCATTTTAGGCAAAGATATATGTAATTGTTTTGAATTCCATTGACATTTGCCTAAGATCTTAGAAAATGAGAAAAGAAACTAAATTTGAAAATAAATTGATTTTTTTATATTCATATGGTGAGCAGTAATGTTATAAACCATGCTATTGTGGAACTACTAGCTCCAACAACAAAACATTTATTTCCTTATTTTTTCTTTTCTTCCTTGATTGCAAGATGCAAGATGCAAGAATTTTGTTTTTGCCATTCTTACTAATAACTGATAATATAATCCAAAAAGTAAAATGATCATTGATGATACAAATAAAAACAGAACATAATCAAATTAATCTGAAAATTATACTTAGCAAGGAACAATCAGATTGTCTAACTTTACATGTGATACATAAAGTACCTTCAATTATTCAGATAACAATTATTTATTATTTATACAATGCTTATATAAGTGGGTAAGTAGGTGGTACAATGGTAGAGCACCCACCCTAGAATCAGAAAGCCATCCTAAGTTCAAATCCAACCTCAGACTGAGTGAACTTGGGCAAATCTCTTAACTCTGCCTCTCATTCAGTGAAATCTCTGGAAGTCTTGATTCATATTTGGTCACTGGACAGAGATGGCTCCAAAGGAAAAACTGAGACTGGTAACCTAGCACAGTACCCCCTCATTAAAATCCATTCATTTCACCGACATGATGTTACAGTATTTTTCCAAAACTGAAGGACAAAAATTATCATCATCATTATCTGCTTTAGGAATCTTCTGGGGGTGGAGGCAAGATGGAGGCATGAAGCTAACCTACTTCCAGAGCTTTTCCCTATCAAAGATAAATGAAGGCTCTACTCTGACCTTCATACTACAGATCCCACCAAGAAAAAGATAAAATTCAAAGAAATTTTCAATTGTAGATATTGTGGAGAATCTTCAGTGAAAGTCTGTCTCTTTGGGAAGAAAGAGGAAATAAAGTGCAGAATGCTAGAGAGTAGGAAAACCAGTAGAAGGCTTTAGCCACAGTGCAGTCTAGGTCCAGACTGCTTAACAACAATAGAGCTCCTGGCAGCTTGAGAGCAAGCCAGCAGGGAGGATTCCAACCCCAAACAAAGTCTGAAAATTTAGTAATCTGGAGTAAAAGAATGGACTGGATCGTGAACATTTCATGGTTAAGGCAGAACCTGGACAACAAAAGAGGGAAGCAAACAAACAAACAAACAAAAAATATCTTCAAAACCAAGGCCTGGATTGCATAGGCAGCATGTTGGTAAATGACAAGCCAGTGATCACACTCCAGCATCAGCATAAAAGGCTTAAATATATCCTCCCCATGCCCCAGGAGCAGAGCTAAAACAGCAAAGCTAAAAGAGCACTCACTGTAGAAAATGACTTACAGACAAGATGACAACAGTGCCATGTCTGAAGAAGAAATCATTGAAAAATCACTCAGAAGGGAAGTCTTAAAATAGTCTATAAAAATGGAATCAAATATAAAAGCTCATAGAAGAACTTAAACAGAATTTAAAAACCAAAGAAAACAGGGAGGAGAAAAAATGGAAAAGAGAAATGAGAGTAATTCAGGAAAAATTATGAAAAATTGACCAAAGGAACCAACTACATTAAAAGTAAAAATAACCAACTGGAAAAGGAAACACAAAAGCTATTTGAAGAAAATAAAACCCTAAAATTTAGAATTGAACAAATAGAGAGCAATGAATCTACAAAACTCCAAGATTCCATCAAACAAAACAAAAAGACTGAAAAAATATAAGAAAATGTTAAGAAAATTTTAGGGAAAACCAATAATGTAAAATAGATCCAAGAGACAAAATCTGTTCATCATCAGACAAACAGAAAGCCTGGATCGAAAAAAAAAGAATCTGGAAAACATTATCTGCTATAAGTCCAAGTACTATTACTGTTTTCAACTTATTAAGGGTTTACATTTAGAACACAAATTTTTCATATGAAATGCTAAAATTACTTTAAATTAAAGAAATACAAATTTACATGGCTGAGATTTTTCACAATTAGAAAGAGAGCTGTAAATGTTTGCAATATAGTGAAAAAAAATCAATGTTCAAATAAAAAAGTAATATTTTTCAGTTCTTTTTTTTTGCAAGGCAAATGGGGTTAAGTGGCTTGCCCAAAGCCACACAGCTAGGTAATTATTGTGTGCCTGAGGCTGGAGTTGAACTCAGGTACTCCTGACTCTAGGGCCAGTGCTCTATCAACCGCACTACCTACCCAACCCAAAAAGTAACATATTGATGGAGACTGCATAACTGTTGCTGTGCGTAGAGGGAATAAATTTCTTCACACAATCATAGTCACATCTATATTGATGAAAGCATTTCTGTGAAGCTATCTTGTGGTGGTCCTTCTCTTGGAACCCACAGACATACTGATAATATTGTACAATTTAATCAGTTACTTTGTTAAAAGTATAGAGACAGGCTTTTTCCAGAATTCCCAATCTATCAGCTTTTCAGCAGTATTCTGACAGGCCAACAGTATAAGATAAAACAAATCAAATAACTATAAAACAAACAAAAAAGTGTAAAATATAATACTTGAGTTAATAAAAAAAAAAGCTCAACTCAATAGTAATTCACTTTAAGAGACATGGAGGTCTAAGTGAGTGGAACTCAATGCAGCTCAAAGTTGCTCCAGAAGAGGGGACTTTCAGACACAGAAACATATAAGACATAGGTTTTGGTGTCATTATCTCAATCTTATGGCTTTGATCTGTGTACACTGTTCTGAGGTTGCCTATCCTTCCAATATGATATTTATTTTCTCAGTGCTGTAGTTTCACTCTTATCTCAGATACCTGTACTCAATGAGTATTCAATTAACTCTATAACAAAAGCATGAAATTACTTCTAAATGAAGCATTTAGTCCTGATGGAAAATACAAAATTAGTATAGTCAGAGACTGATCACTAAATTTACATACCGTGAATTAAAAGTTTCCACAAATAAAAGGCCATTTGATATACATTCATTCTATGACTTTCTCCCCAGATTCTCAGATGATTGTTACATTAAGATTTAATCATATTCAGAATATGTTTTATAGCTGGTCTGAAGGATTATAAAGCTGGGAATATCCATTGACCCAGAAATATCACTATTTTGTTTGTATCTCAGAGAAACAAAAGAATTTAGAAAATGATTTATATACAAAAATATTTATAGAACTTCATTCTGTGAGGACAAAGAATTGGAAATTAAGGAATATCCATCATTTGGAGGATGGCTAAACAAACTATAGAATATGATTGTGATAAAATACTCTCATTCTCCAAGAAAATTATGAGAAAGATGATTTTAGAAAAAAACTGGGAAAACATGTGAATTGATACAATGTGAAGTGAGAAGAATTAGGAGAATATTGCATACAGTTATAGTGGTATGGTAATGATGATCAATTGTGAATGACTTAGTATACTCATAGATACAATAAGCCAAGAAAATTCAAAGGTCTCATGTTGAAAAATGCTATTCACCTCCAGAGAGAGAACTGATTAACATTGAGTGCAAATTGAAGGTTTCTTTTTTCCTTTTTTTTTGTAACATGACCAATTTAGAAATATGTTTCTGTATGTTTTGGAAAAAATAAATATGTCATCTGTTAGATATCCTTCATTATGTCTAGTATAACAGCAAAATTTATTCCGATTACCAATTAGCATTATCAATAGCATTATCTATTGATTCACCCTTACAAAAGTTATTATCATAAGGTTTTATCAATGAAAGTAGGTTTACATTATCATGTATATATATGTATATATATGATTACTTACTACAAATTATTTTAAATTGCTTTGCACAGAGTATGTATGCATGAAGTCAGTCTGATAGATAGATATTGGTAATCATCCCTTCAGAATGCAAAGTGATGTGACTTGCAAAAGGCAGATTATAACCATGGACAGATGGCAGCATTTAGAGTTCTTTGTAAAACTGTCAAAATTATTTGCAAAATAATTCTGGTTCTACATTGGTGAGAGAAGTTTTCCCACCTGGACATTCTCTGCATTGTTCCCTCTAGCAATCAAATCATAATTTGAGACAAACTGAGCTTCCATTTCTTGTAAACTGTGAAGAAAATGTGCTAAGTATGCTAAATGTGAATTCTAAATATATAAACCCTGAATTACTTCCCTCTGCATATCTATGAAAGTCTATTCTTCACCCCTGGTGTGAAGGCTCAGTCTGTGGTTTAGTTTTCTTCATTTGGAGATCATTCTTCTTCACCCTGTAGTTTACATTTCACAGACCACTGCTTGTGTATTTAGAAAAGGATTGACAAGTTAATTGCTAAAATCTGTACTTAAAGACCAACTATTGTTCTTTGCCACTGAGAATATAAACTCCCTACCATCTGTTTCTCTGTAATATTCATCAAGTTCCCAACAAAATAAGGCAACCAAAATAAAAAAAAAAAGAAAATTTATAATAATTATGTTAGAGAATTTTCAAATGTGAGTATAAAAATTGATAAGGTGATCCAGGCAAAATTCTATAGTGTTTGTTACTTACTTCCTTCCATAACAGCAAATAAATAAATAAATAAATAAATAAATGATTTTTTTTTTCATTTCATTCTTTCTCAATAGAAAATGGTTGATATGAAATTATGACATGGTTCAGGAGCATAAAGCTTGACAGTGATCTCTTCCACATCATGAGATTTAGGACTATAGCATCCCCACAATCTGGAAAATCTGTATAAAAGATTTTGATGCTCCATTTGTACAAAATAAAACAAATTGTGTATATCTATAAAATTAAAAGCTGAACTATGTCTATATTGTTTACATGTTTCTGAATTTCTAAACTTTTTATGTATCATCTGTTGACTTTCATGAATTGAATGGAGTTTATACAAAACTCCCTGAAATTTCTCCTTTAATTTCTTATGCTGATGTGTGATATATTGAACCCATGATGGAAAAAGTAGAGATGTGGAAAGTCAGCTCTACCTAAGAAATTGAACTGAGATCTTAAAATAACTTTGCCTCACCCCATTCACATTTTAGGTGTTAAGTTGTCAACAACTACAGTTGCATTTAAATGTCTACAAATGAGACAATGACCTCCAACAATTTAGCTGCTCTTTATCATCTGCCTGAGGGTAACTGGGCTCTTGGGTAGCTTTGAAGAGGAAAAATAGTGAAGTATGAGCAAAACCAGTTTTTTGCAAAGATTAATTCTAGTGAACCTATATGGTAAAAAGAGGGAGGAAGTAATTGAGGTACCTAAGGACTGTTTTTTTCAGACTTCTGAATGAAACAAAGAGTGAGACAGACAGATACTGAGAGACATAGCGAGAAAGAGAGATATGATGACCATCTGGAATTCATATGCATATATATATATATGTATTTACATTTATATATACATATGCATATTTATGTGTGTCTATATATGTGTTTGTGTGCGTCTTGTAGATTTGATTCAGTCAAAAACAACTGTTTATGACCCTACTGTTGCTGTTGATGATACTGAAGAGGTTATCAGTTTCCTTCTCCAGCTCATTTTACAGTTGAGGACCTGAGGCAAATAGGGTTAAATTATTGCACAGGATCACATAGCTAGTAAGTGCCTGAGACCAGATTTGAACACAGGAAGATTTGCCTTTCTGACTCCAGGTCAATATTCTATTCACTCTAAAACTTAGTGGCCACACACTTATATTCACATACATATTCATGCATCTATGCAAGCTACATATAAATCTATAATATACATACATTTACATGCTTATATTTTTATGCATATATAGATACATAAACTCAACCTACTTTATTTTTTAATATCACACTCATCTCTCAATACATATACTAACAGAATGCTCTTATAGCAAGAAAACAGTTAATTAAAATTATTTCATCAAATATTTTTAAAAACAGTATTTGAAGAATCTCATACATGTAATCTATATCCTCTCTATGAAGAAGAAAGAGAAGTGCTTTATCATCAGGTCTCTGAAATCAAATCTTGTCATTGAATAAGTTTTTATATTATTAATGTTTATGTTTGTATGTGTATATGTGTATATATACATTTATAACTATTAAATACTTATTTGTATTCTTTCATTACCATATGTCAGTTTCTAGAATTTCCCATGTTTCTCTGAATTCCTTATATTTCGCTTTTATTGTGTTTAATAACATCATTTACATACATTTTTCATAAGTCGTTCACTACCATTCTCCAAACAAATTTGCTTCCATGTTTGTCTACCACAAAAAAAGTATTGCAAGAAATAAGACAATCGTTATATATTATCATTATAGGAAAGCGATAGATATTTGTGCTTCTGATGAAGAGAAGTATGAATGTAGCTTTAATGCTGTTAAAATCTTGTTAACTGTGGAAGACTGCTCCCGAGATGTAAGCTGACACCTGTTGTTTGTAACCTATCTGCTATTTTCTCGTTCATTTAACCTTGACCATAGACATTGGCATGACAGGAAATGACATGTTGAAATTGGGGGTCACACACCTTGCAACAGGAAGGACCGAAATGTAGCTTGCCATTGGAAGATCCTGGCCAAGGAGCAAGATCACTCCTCAAGCACCACCACTTGCTGAACCTACTACAGAAAGGTATTTAAAAGGAAAGGCCCCCTTTGATCCAGCAAATCCAATTCTAGGTCAATATCCAGAAGAAATTATTAAAAAAAAAGGAAAAGCCCTCTACATTCCAAAATATTCATTGCAGCTCTTTTTGTAGTGGAAATAATTGGAAGTTGAGGGGATGTCCATCAATTCGGGAATGACTAAACAAATTAGGTTACATGAATATTATGGAATATTATTGTTCTACAAGCAACCATAAATGGATGGACTCTAGAGAAACATAAAATAACTTCTGGGATCTGATGCTGAGGGAAGGGAGTAGAGCCAAGAGAACAATGGGAAATTTCGTATCTTAAAAATATTCATGTGCATATGGATGAAAATAAATAAATGAATTAATTTTAAAAAATAAAAGGAAGCAGTGCCCCTTCCTGCTTCTTCTTTGACTCTAACTTCCATCCAGCAGGATGGGCTGTTCTTTTTAATTGTTATTTATTTTGAGTTTTACAATTTTTCCACTATTTTCGTTCCCTCCCCTCCCTTCCACAGAAGGCAGTTTGTCAGTTCTTCAAAATGTTTCCATGGTATACACTGATCTAAGTTGTATGTGATGAGAGAAAAATCATATCCTTAAAAGAAGAAAAATAAAGTATAAGAGAAAGCAGAATTACATAGTAAGATAGTTTCCCCCCCCACACAAATTAAAGGTAATAGTCTTTGGGTTTTTTTTTTTTTCAAACTCCACGGTTCTTTCTCTGGACTTAGAAGCTATTCTACAAGACAGATACGCTAAAATTTTCCCTGATTGTTGCATTGATGGAATGAGCAAGTCCATCAGGGTTGGTCATCACCCCCATGTTGCTGTTAGGGTGTACAATGTTTTACCGGTTCTGCTCATCTCACTCAGCCTCAGTTCATGCAAATTCTTCCAGGCTTCCCTGAATTCCCATCCTTCCTGGTTTCTTTAATTCTTTTTTCAAGTGAAATTTAATTTATTATTACTATTATTACAACAATTTTGTTATAAGAGTAAATATAAACACCTCACCCCAAGAAAATTAGAAACCAAGGGAATATTGAAAAAGAGAGAAAAAAATGTACTTCAGTCCATGTTCAGATTCCAATGGCTCTGTCTCTGGGGTGAATTGCTTTCTTTATCATAGGTCTACAAGAGAAGTTGCTTCAATATATTTACCTCAGTAGCTATTACTAGCTGTATTTCCCTCCACTCTGTTCCTCCACACTCTCATTTATTCCATTCTCTCTCTCCTTTCATCTTGTCCCTGTCCAAAATGTGTTGTATCTGAGTACACTATCCCTCAATATTCCCTCTCTTCTATCACCTATTCCTCCCTTCTGTCCCCCAATTCCCCTTATTCCATCCCTTTCATCTCATTTTTCTCTGGGGTAAGATAGATTTCCTCACCCTATTAAGTGTATATGTTATTTCCTCTGAGTCATTTCCAATGAGAATGAAAGCTCATTCATTCCCCCTTTCCACTCCATTGAAAAAGCTTTGCCTTGACACTTAGGTGAAATTTTTTAGCTGCTTCTTCTTCATTGCCTTTCCCTTCCTCTCAGTGCTTTCCTTTATCACCCATTGACTCCACCTTTTAAACTATATTATATCATTATATTCTGCTGCTTCCTGAGACTTGTCTATATACGCTCCTTCTAACAGCTCCTATAAATGAGAAAGTTCATATGAGTTACCAATATCTTCTTCCCATACAGAAATACAAACAGTTCAATATCATTAAGTTCCTCATAGTTAGTCCTTCCTCCCTATGGATCACCAGAGTCCTGTACTTAGAGATCTAACTTTCTGTTCAGCTCTTGTTGTTTCAAGAGGAAAGTCTCCCCTGCTTCATTGAAAGTCCATCTTTTTCCCCTGAAAGAGGATGTTCAGTTTTGCTGGGTAGTTGTTTCTCAGTTGTAAATCAAGGTCTTTTGCCTTCCAGAATATCATATTCCAATCCCTAATAGCCATTAATGTAGATGCTGCCAGATTCTGTTTAATCCTGACTATGGAGCCTTGTTGTTGAATTGTTGCTGGCAGATCTTAGAATTTTTCTCTTTGATTTGGGAGTTCTGGAATTTGGCTATAATATTTCTGGGAGTTTTTCTTTTGGGATCCCTTTCAGCAGGTAACTGGTAAAATCCTGCAATTTCTATTTTACCCCCTGTTTCTACAATCTCAGGGAAATTTTCCTGTATTTTTTCTTGAAAAATGGGGTCTAGGCTCTTCTCCTGATCAAAGCATTCAGATAGCCCAATAATTTTTAAATTATTTCTTCTGGATCTGTTTTTGAGGTCAGTTGTTTTCCCAATGAGATATTTTACATTTTCTTCTAATTTCTTCTTTTTTAGGAAGACTTTAATTTCTTCCTGATTTCTTACAAAGTCATCAGCTTCCTCTAGTTCCATTTTTCATTTGAAGGAGTTACTTTTTTTAGAGTTTTTTTTTAATCTTCTTTTCCAGCTGGCTAGCTCTGCTTTTTAAGAAATTCTCCTTATTTGCCTTTTGTTTTGTTTTTTCCATTTGGCCTAAACTGGTTTTTAACATATTATTTTTTTCAGTATTTTTTGTGGTGCTTCTTTCATCAGGTTGTTGATTTGGTTTTCATGATTTATCTGCATTGTTCTCATTTCTCCTCCCAGTTTTTCCTCCACCCCGCCTTGTTTTTCAAAGTCTTTTTTTTGAGCTCATCCATAGTCTGAGTCCATTTTCTGTTTCTCTTGGACATTTTGGATATGGAAGCTTTGATTTTGTTGTGATCTGAGTATGTGTTTTGATCTTCAATGGGACTAAAGTAATTCTCTCTGATCAGATTCTTCTTTTTCTGCTGTTTACTCATTTCCTCAGCCCAAGACCAATTGGCAGCACTTCCAAGCCTTTGGGGGGGGGGGGGTTTAGGTGGACACCCCAATGGGACCTTCACTCTTCCAAGGTCTTAAGCTCTCTACCTTGGGCTTTGATATGTATAAGACCCCTTTAATTCCCTCTGCCCTGGAGCTGTAAGAAAGGGTCCTGCTTGGCTACTTAGTAGCCAAACTGCTACTTGTATCTGAGTGTGAGCAAGCAGCAGAGTCCTATCCTGAGGGAAAGTAGAGAAATCTCTGTATTCTCGACTGACACGCTTACCATCTGTGGGATTTGCTCTGGAGGTGCAGGCTGGTTTCTCCTAATTCTTGCTGAGATTCTGTGGTAAATGCTCCTCACTCTACATTCATTCTTTTGTAGCAGAATTCTCTACCCACCCCTTCATGTTGTTTTGGGGCTGCGACTGGAGCTTTTTCCAACCATTGGTCTTGGTAAAACACATCTTTCCTGCAGAAACTCAAAGTTATCTTGTACCAGAAAAATATATCACTCAATCTTTCTGTGGGTTCTGCCCCTCTAAATTTTGACTAGAGTCATAATTTGTTGGCTTTTGTAGTTTTGGGGGGAAGGAGGTCCCAGAAAATGCTGCTTTCATGCCTCCATCTTGGCTCCCCCAGGATGGGCTTTTCTCATTCCCTTTTATAGGCCTTATAGAGCTCCATGGGTCTCCCTCATGACATGTAGCCAGACTAAGGGATGTCTCATGACTGCCTTTTCTCTATTTCTTTCTCTTTCTCTCTCTCTCTCTCACATTCTCACTCAAACTTTACCTAGGTGGTCCTCTTCTCTCTTTCTGGTTCAATCAGTTCTCTCTGACTGTCTTTATGCCTGAATCTCTTTATCTCCCTGTCTCTGTCTCTCAGGCAACCATGCCTACCTAGTCTTTTGTTATTCACCCGGTACTAAAATGCCTGTTGCTTCTTTGGGAGGAAGAAAAGTTTTAAACCTGTATACTTTGTAATAAAATCCTGAGCAGCTTTAAAATCCCAAAGGGAGTACACAAAATCTTTTGCTTTTAAGTTGCCTCAGATCTTCCATTTTCTATCTGTATATCTCAGTGGTAACACTTCCACTGATATTAGTAGGTTGCCTTATAAAACTGCACATTTAGCAGATAATATTATATTTAGTCAGTTTCCCAGTATTGCTTTAATTTTCTGTTATACTAGAGTTGAATTCATTATTTTAGGTGTTTTTTCCTTTCCTTTTGATGTTTTCAAGACTGTGTATTACTCAAAGTAAAAGTTGTATGTCTTAAAGTGTTCTCCTCAATACAAGTTAGAGAAATTCATACATTTCAAAGATCATTAAAGCTCCCAATAAGATAGACTCATTTTCACAGAAGAATAAATAAATGTGTAAATAATAAAAAAATAAAAGCAAAAGTTGTCAAGCTATTGCTATGAAGCTGCTTAATTAATCCATATTAATCCTCATCTGAAAGTTATGCCAGTTAGAGGAGTTGTTATTGATTTCCTCTTATTGGAACTTTGACTCCTTGAACTTGCAAGAACAGTGAGAAGAACACTAAAAACAAGGCATATATATAACCACAATTCTTACTAACCACTGAACAAAAGTAAAGGCTCCATTTTCTGTCAAAGGAAACACAGAAGATTGCAAAAAGGTAACTTTTGCTAGTTAAATTGTCAGAAGTGTGGACAACCGCTCCACAAGTGAAGTAGAGGAAATACTAAAAACAAATATATTATGCCAAATATAAACATTTATGCTTGCCTTGCATATACTCAGGGTTTCTGGTTTCCATCCCATGTTTAACTAGATAAATAGCCCCATTATGGGCCACTTGGAAACTCTTCTCAAAAGGCAATCCCTTGGAAAATGTGCACCAAGGGCACTCAGATGTAAATATTTTGAGATGTAAACCCACTGAGATGGTGGACATTGTCTCAGCCTCCTTCCTCTAATTTATCCCTTATCCTTTTCCCAGCAGTAAAACAGATGTTACTCTCCTAAATAAACCCAGGCTTTAGCCCAGTGAATGTTGTTATTAATTTGGTTGTGCTTGCAACTGTACTTAAGATCTCTTCTTTATACTGTTCTCTTTCTTTGCAGTTGCCATTTCTGCTGTTTTCTTTCTTGTTCATCCACTCAGGGCATCAGCCAACTGTATATCTCTTTCCTTTAGATAAAAACAGTAATGCTTATATGAACTTTTTTGTCCCTAATTATTTCTGAACCAGAGTAATCTTTCCTGAATTTGTCATAAATTCAAACTGGAAACTAGACCACACCCTGAAAATATTTTTGTATCTTACTATAATGACTGTACTAACCAATTAAATGAATTATCTGTTTCCTCAACTGTAAAATGAGTTGGAGAAGGAAATGTATATCCACTCCAGTATCCTCATCATCAATAACAACAATGATTGTTGACTGAACCAACTCAGCAACAAGACACACACAAATGCTTATGAAGGCATACACAAAATTCGCAAGGGAGACAGACAATGGGCAAATACTATAGCTAAGCAAGCAGGGGTATGTCTGCAGCTTAGGGTTGTTTGACTTACCAGTGATCCTTCCTGAGTAAAAGTTAGATGACCTTGAAGGTGTGTGGAACTACTAAAACCAGACTTTCCATTTGAGAAAAAACAAGAGACACATTGTTTTCTGATATGTTGGCTTGGTAGATATATTTTTCATGGATCCCCCTCATTTGACATTCAGAGCTATTATATTTCTGTCAGTTACCCACTTAGCCATGAGTACTCCAAATCTTCTCAGTCAATAAAAGTAATTGTAATCTTTGTAAACTGCGATAAAACTCTGATTCCTTGCAATTTTCCCTTATGAACTTGGAGTTTCTTCTATTATAGCAGTTTAAAAATAGAAATCTAAGTAAACTTTAGTAATCTGGGTGTTTATTTTATTTTATTCTAAATTTTCTCCCTCCCTCTCACACATCCCCTCTTTGAGAAGAGAAGTGATTTGATGTCAATTATATATATAAAATTAGTATGTATATTTCTGTGATAGTTATCTTTCTCTTTTATATAAATATTTTATTGGTTTTCAATTACATACATGGTAGTTCCTATTAATCATTCTTTGGTAAGGTTTTGAGTTTCATCATTTTTTTCTCCCACCTTCCCTTCTCTCCCCCTCTACTCCCCAATAGACAGTAATCTGATATAGTCTATATTTGCATCCATGATAAATAGAGATCAAAACTGAATTTATTGTGAGAATAGAAAGAGATCCAAAAGTAAGAAAGAAAACATTAGAGAAAGCAAAATTATATAATGCAGAAATAACTTTAAAATTGAAGATTTTAAGCTTTGGTCTTTGTTTAAATTCCCTAATTAATTCTCTGGATATAGATGGAATTCCATATCCCAGAACCCCTAAAATTGTCCTTGATTATTGCTCTCAAGGAGTGAGCAAGTCCATCTAGGATGATCACTACATGTGGTTATTATTAGTTTGTACAGTTTATCCTCTGGCTCTGCTCATCATACTCAGCATGAATTCATGAAAGTCTTTCAAGGCATTTCTTAAATACTGTCCCTCATGATTTCTTACACAACAATAGTGTTTCATTACATACATATACCACAATTCATTCAGTCATTCCCCAATTGATAGGCATCCCCTCATTTTCTAATTCTTTGGCACTACAAATAGAGATGCTTTGGATATTTTTGTGTACGTGGGATTTTTTACCCTTTTTCAAGATGTCTTCAGGATACCAAGCCAGTAGTGAAATTACTGGATAAAAGAGTATGCACATTTCTATTGCCCTTTGAGCATAATTCCAAATTGCTCTTCAGAAAGGTTAGATCAGTTATAACTCCAAAGCAACACATTAGTATCCCAGATTTTCCATATCCCCTCCAACATTATCCTTTCTGGTCATATTGGCTAATAAGTAAAGGGGTATCTCACAGATACTTTAATTTACATTTCTCTAATCAATACTGATTTAGAGCAATTTTTCACATGACTATAGATTACTTTGATATCCTCGTCCCCAAGAACTGGCTTTGTATATTCTTTGAGCATATTTTATTTTTTTTTTAATTTTATTTATTTAAGGCTTAAGTGACTTGTCCAAGGTCACACAGCTAGTCCATTATTAAGTGTTTGATGCTAGATTTGAACACAGGTCTTCCTAAATCCAAGGCCAGTGTGCCACCTAGCTGCCTCTTTGACTATATTACAACTGGGGAATGACTTATTTTTTTTATAAATTTGATTCAGCTCTCTATATATTTAAAAATGAGTTCTTTGTCCAAAACACTAGTAAATATTGTTTCCCAATTTACTGCATTCCTTTTGATCTTGGTTACAATTGTTTTGTTTATTCAAAAACATTTTAATTTATTGTAATCAAAATTACCCAGTTTGTTTTCTAAAATGCTCTCTATATATTCTTTAGTTATAAACTGCATCCTATTCCATAGATCTAGCAGGTAAACTATTTCTTGTCCTACTTTGCTTACAATATTGTCTTTTATGTCTAAATTAGATGTTAGTCTAATCCCTGTTTCTGTCATACTTTCTTCTTTTATCAAAGAATCAGCTCTCAATGGTAGAATCTTTGGTATTACCATTTAATGGAATGCTATGATTGTTTCCTGCTGTTTCTCTTGCACCTAATCTATTCCACTGGTCCACCATTCTGTTCCTTAGCCAGTACCAGACAATTTGGATAATTAATATTTTACAATATAATTTTAGCTCTGATATGGCTAAGCTGCATTCTTTTTAATTTGTTTTATAGTAGTTTTCATAGAGTTTCTGAGTCTGTCTTGGCATAGACTCCCAAGTTTTTCTATGTTGTCTGAAGTTATTTTAAATGGGATTTCGATTTCTATCTCTTGTTTCTGTATCCTATTGGTAATATTTAGAAATGCTTAGTATTTATGTGTTTCTTTATATCCTGAAACTGTGTTAAAATTGATAATTGTTTCACAGTTTTTTAGATTTTTTTTAGGGTTCTCTAATTATATCATTATATCATCTTCAAAGAGTTAGTGTTTTGTTTCTTCATTCTCAATTCTAAATTCTTCAATTTATTTTTCTTCTCTTATTCCTAAAGCTAATAATTTTAATACAAAATTGAATAGTCATGGTGATAAAGGCATCCCTGTTTCACTGCTGATCTTATTGGGAATGCTTCCAGCTTATCTGAATTACACATAATGCTTGTTGGTGGTTTCAGATCAATGCTGCTTATCATTTTCCCCCTGAAATATGATCTTAATTGCATTTTATTTTTAAAATGTATTTTTGAATTTCACAATTTTTCTCCTAATCTCACTTCCTTTCCCCACCCCCCACAGAAGGCAATCTGATAGTCCTTACATTGTTTCCATGCTATACATTTATCAAAATTGAATGTGTTGGGGAGACTAGGTGATGCAGTGGATAGAGCACCAGCCCTGGAGTCAGAAGTAACTGAGTTCAAATCTGGCCACAGACACTTAATAATTACCTAGCTGTGTGGCCTTGGGCAATCCACTTAGCCCCATTTGCCTTGCAAAAACCTAAAAAATTATAAAATTGAATGTTTTGAAAAAGAAGTCATATCCTTAAAGAAAAAGTAAAATATAAGAGATAGCAAAATTACGTAATAATATAACATTTAAAAAACAATTAAAGGCAATAGTCTTTGGTCTTTGTTAAACTCCACAATTGTTTCTTGGATAAAGATGACATTTTCCAGTGCAGATACCCTAAAATTTTCCCTCATTGTTGCACTGATGAAATGAGCAAGTCCATTAAGATTGATCATCAATCCTAATGTATACCAGTACAAAGTTCTTTTGATTTTGCTCATCTTGGTCGATGCTACTTATCATTTTAAGGATCAGTCCATTGATTTCCTATGCTCTCTAGTGCTTTTAGTACCAATGGGTCCTGTATTTTGACAAAAGCTTTCACAGAATCCATTGAGAAAATTATGATTTTTAATTAAGTTTTTTTTTGATATAGACAATTATGCTGAGAGTTTTCAGAATATTGACCCAATCTGGCATACTTTGAATGAATCCTGCTAGGTCATAATCCAGGTCCCCTAATGATAATTTGCTATAAAAACTCTTCTAATATTATATTCAAAGTTTTTAATTCTTATTCATTAAGGAAATTGGTATATAATTTTCTTTATTTATTTTAAATCATTGTGATTAAGTATCAGCACCATATTGGTGTCATAGGAGGAATTAATCAGTTTCATCTTCACCATTTTTTGCATATAATTTATAAAGGATTGAAACTAATTGCTACTTGAATATTTGATAGAATTATTTGTGAATCCATCTGGTCCTGGACATATTTTTCCTGGGGAGTTCATTGATGGATTGTTGAATTTCTTTTTCTGTGATAGGGCTATTCTGGTGTTTAATTTGCTCTTCTTATTTTCTGGGCAATCTATATTTGCATAATCGTCATCTATTTCATTTAGGGTATCAAATTTATTCACATACTGTTGGGGAAAATAGTTCTGAATTATTAGTTTAATTTCCTTCTCATTGGTGGTAAACTTATCTTTTTTTTCATTTTTGATACTACTAATTTGGTTTTCTTCTTTTTTTTAACAAATTAACCAAATGTTAATCTATATTATGTATGCTTTCTAAAAATCAACACTATGTTTTATTTATTAGTTCAATAGTTTTCTTGATTTCAATTTTACTAATTTCACCATTAATTCTCAGAATTTTTAGTTTGATATTTAATTGGGAATTTTTAGTTTGTTCTTTCCATAGCACTTTTAGTTGCTTACTCAGTTCAGTAAGTTCTTCTTTCTTTATTTTATTCTTATGCATTTAGAGATATATAATATATCCCCTAATAACTACTTTGTCTGTATCCCATAAATTTTGGTATGCTGTCTTGTTATTGCATTGTATTGGATGAAATAATTAATTCTTTTTTAGTTGTCTGATCCATTCATTCTTTAAAAATGAGGTCATTTAGTTTCCAATTATTTTAGGTATATCTCTCCATGACCCCTCAATTCACATGACCTTTATTGCATTGTGGATGTAATCAATATTTCTGCCTTTCTGCATTTGATAATCAGGTTTTTGTGGTCTAATACATGGTCAAATTTTGTGTGGGTGCCATGTACTGCAGAAAAAAAAGTATATTCCTTTCTATCCTTGTACAATTTTCTCCAGATTTCTGTCTCATGCAAGTTTTCTAAAATTCTCTTCACCTCCTTAACTTTCTTTTTTATTTTGTGGCTAGATTTATGCAATTTTGAGAGAAGGAGAGGTTGAGGCCCCCCCACTGATAAATTTCAGCTTCTCCTTTTAGAGTTTGGATTTTATAGTATTGGGTGCATATATATTTATTATTGAAAATACTTCATTGTCTGTGGTACCTTTTGGAAGATGTAATTTCCTTCCTTCTCTCTTTAAATGAGATCTATTTTTTGGGATTACTTTGTCTGAGATAAGGATTGCCACCCTTGCCTTTTTTCACTTCAGCTGAAGTATAGGCTATATTGCTCCAGTCTTTTACATTTGCTCTGTATGTACCTCTTTCCTTCAAATGTTTTTTCTTACAAGCAGCATATTTTAGGATTCTGTTTTTCAATCCTTTCTGCTATCTGCTTTTGTTTTATAGGATAATTCATTCTATTCACATTATAATTTATAATGAATAACTTTATAGCCCTCCATGCTACCTTGTCTCCTTTTGTATTTCCCCCTTTTTTCAACTTATCCCTACACTCCCTGTATTTTGTTTCTGAATATCACCTCTTTCAGTGTGAAAACCTTCTCTCTAATCCCTCCCATTTCTTCCCCATTGCCTTTTGTCACTGCTTCCTTCCCTTCCTTCTTTCAGCTCTCCGTTTCTTCCCCCACTCCCCCTTTCCCTCTTAGTACTTGAAAGGTAAGATTAAATTTTTAAACTCAAATGAGTATGTGCTTTAATCCGCTTTGAGCCAAATCTGATATGAGTAAGATGCAGGCATTTTTCACCTCCTCCCTTCCCCTCTATTGCAATAAGACTTTTGCACCTATTCATGAAATATAATTTACCCCATTCAATCTCCCCCTTACTCCCATCTCTTTTCTGTCTCCCCCTGTTTGATGGGATATTATTGTAAATTATTCCCTCAAAGTCATGGGCATGACATCAGTGTCCATTTCTTCTGGCTAAGTTTATTCCTTCTAATACACTTACAATTTTCAAGAGTTATGAGAATCTTCCTCCCAATTGTGGATATAATCAGTTTAATCTTATTAGATAAGGTTTTTCCCCCCTTTTCCCCTGTTTACTTTTTCATGTATCTCTTGAATCTTCTGTTCAAAGACCAAAGCTTCTGTTTAGCTTTGGTCTTTTCACCAGGAAAGATTGAAAGTCTCCCAATTTCCTTAAATGGCCAACTTATCAGCGAGAAGAGGACTTTTACTTTTCCTGGATAGTGAATTGTTGTCTGTAATCCAAGCTCCCTTGCTATCTGGAATGTCATATTCCAGGTCCTTCCATCCCTTAATGCTGATGCAGCCATGTCTTGTGTAATTCTAACTGTGGTTCCTTGGTATTTGAATTGTTGCTTTCCCGTTACTTGCACGATATTCTCCTTGATGTGACAATTCTGGAGTTTGACCACAATATTCATTTTGTTTTCATTTTTGGATTCCTAGGGATTTTCATTTTGGGAGGGGATAGATGTATTCTTTCACTGACTATTTTGCCCTTTGATTCCAGGTTAACAGGGCAGTTCTGCTTCACTGTAATCTGAAGTATGGAGTCCTGGCTTTTTTTTTTTCTTTTAGGTTTTTAAGTACTCTTGTGATTCTTAAATTGTCTCTCCTGGATCTATTTTCCAGTTCTTTTGCCAGTGAGGTATTTTACATTCTTCTATTATTTGTTTTTTTTTAATTTTGTTTAAAAGAATTTTGGTGACTTATGAATCCATTAGCTTCCAATGATTCTGATCTTTATTTTAGAGAAGTTTTCCTCATTTACCCTTTGCATCTCCTTTTTCAATTAATCTATTCTAATTTTGAAGGATTTGTTTTGCTTTTACAATTTCCCAATTGTTTTAAGGGAATAATTTTCTTTTTGCATTTGAATTATGTTGTCATGCAAAATGTTAATTTTCTCTTGTGTTTCTTTTCCCAGTTTTTCCATTTGATTTTTAAACTCCTTTCTGATTGCTTCTCAGAAGTCTTTCTGGCCTGGAGACCAATTCATATTCTCCTTTGAAACCCCATCTGACCTAGTATCCTTATTTCAAGGTAAAATTCAATGAAACCAGCTTTGCTCTGTCTTCCCTTCATTTTGGGCCTTTTCCCTAATATTTTGTATTGGGGAGGGGCTAGCTTGCAGAACTTTGATATTACTAGAGGTTTTGTTCACTGGGGTTTGGAACTTCAGGGGGTTAGTCAGTGGGCAGGCCAGTAAGGAACACCAGAAGTTTTCTCTGGATTTTCTTTGTTGGTGGTGTCAGTGACCCAAACCCTAGTTGATCCCTTAGGCTAGAAAGAATAACGATTCTCTGTGGGTAATTAGGGTAACCAGTGCTGGTGAAGATCTGTTGTCTACACATAGGTCTTGGGGCAAAGTACCCACACCTGGGCTACTTCTGTGTTAGGTCTGGAGAAAGGTCCTCCCATAGGAACAGGAAGGACTAGGGAGACTCAGTTGGAAACCTGGGGATTCCTCTGCTGAACACAAGAGTGTTTGTGGCCTAGATCTTCCAGACAAACTGAGCAATCCAGATGGATGTCTGGGTTGCTGTGCTGAAGCTATCCCATCTACCATACACAGGTCAAATGCTTCCCCAGTTGTCTCTGGTTACTCCACTGGTCTCATCCTACCACCCCATGCTGGGTCTCTGCTCTCTGCCCCAGGCATGCCCATGCTTCCCTGTGACAGACCTTGTTAGGAGATGTCCTCTCAGTACTTCTGTGGATCCAATATCTGTTAAGATGCCTGATTCATGTTAGTTCTGAGGGAAAGCCAGGAGAGCTTAAATCAGGATTTGGTTTCTCTTGGTCTTCTTGGCCAGAAATCTAGTCATTTTCATCAGACAATGAAATACATACATAAAATTTTGGGTGAGATTTTTTTTTTAGTTTCCATTGGCTTGTAAATTTTTTTTTATTTTAAGTTTTATTTATTTCATTCCATTTGTACATTCATATTTCCAAGTTAGAAAATTTCTATCCACTCCCTTCCCACTTGCTCTCTTCAGCAGTAAACAGACAGGTTATCATTTTGCATGCATATTTTGATAATTTTGAACTCAAAAAAAGCCAAATTTGAACTCAGGTACTCCTGACTCCAAGGCCGGTGCTAGATCCCCTGCACCATCTAGCCACCCTCACAAAGTTATTGTTGATGTGCACATTGTTCTCTTGGTTCTACTCCCTTCATTCAGCATCAGTCTACAAGTTAATCCATGCTTCTCTAATTCCAACGATTTCTGGTTTCCTATAGAGCAATAATATTACAAAGTTTCCATGTGCTATAACTTGTTTAGCCATTCCCAAATTGATGGGCATCCTCAAATTTCCAATACTTTTCCATCCTTCAAAGAGGCAGGGTTTGTTGTTGTAGTTTTAATTTGCTCAAAGTATTTGCAGGTATTCCCTTTCCCCCACTTCTACTTAAATGATTAAATTGGTTACTTATTGTTATTGTGGATCATACAAAACTGGTGAAGGTAATTACTGACAGCAAGAAAGAGTCTTGGGTGATGGTATCTGAAATGAAGTCCATAGACACTCTTTTCTGGCAGAAGTTGTAAATTGAAGATTGTTTATTCATAATTCATGGGAAAACAAGCAGTAACTTCCTAAATCACATATGCTTTGCATGAAACACCAACACATGCCCTTGTTGCTCAAGATGGAGAATGATAAAGCTTTGAATGGATCAATGGATGAAAGACAAAAGGATATATGGAGAGGCCATACGTACCCCTGTTCCTGCTGCCTAAGCACAAGGTTTCATGATTTTTAAAGCTCACTGACAAGATCACAATGATCAAATATACTCCTTTATTCATCATCTTGGGATGTAGTTTCGAGTCCAAGTGACTTGAACTTGAAGATTGTTAGATACTATCTTATCATCTTTTATTATCTTGTATTATTTTAGCATCCAGTATTACTAAATAGTCACTTTAGAGAGAATAATTCTGCTTAACACGCAAGACCAAATGAGATTTGTTTTATAGTGGTATGAACATAAACTCAAAGTGCTAAAGACATAGGAATATAATTTATTTTTCAGGAATGTGATAAACAATTTTTACTTGCATTTTGAAAATCATATTATTAAGGTCAATGTTCGTGTATTAGTAAGTAGTGCTAACTTCTGAAAATTACCTCATAAAGGAGTGGCTAGTTGAGCAGTGGATAGAGCACTGACCCTGGAGTCAGGAGTACCTGAATTCAAATCTGGCCTCAGACCCTTAATAATTACCTAACTGTGTGGCCTTGGACGAGCCACTTAACCCCATTGCCCTGCAAAAAGAAAAAGAAAAGAAAATTACCTCATATTAATTAAATAATCCCTCAAACTTCTCCAATTCAACTTTAAAACTTCAGAAGCAAACTCTTTTTTCTATTTCCTTAGAAATAAGTAAAGATTTGTAATAATTGCATTATCCAAACAGACTGTTTTGTAAAACCAACTCTATTTTGAAACCTTAACTTTCATTTTCCTATAAATTCAAGCTGTTTGTTAATCTTAGGAATTGAGTGACATCAACTTTCTTATTCAGGAAAATTTACCTGCTTATTCCCCTGTTCCCTCTCTGGTAAGTTCCTAATCTTTCCTCCAATTAGAAGTCAGATAACCTAATCTTGTATCCTGATTTATGTTCTCTTAATTGTTTTCTTCTTTTTTTTAGGTTTTTTGCAAGGCAAACGGTGTTAAATAGCTTGCCCAAGGCCACACAGCTAAGTAATTATTAAGTGTCTGAGACCGGATTTGAACCCAGGTACTCCTGACTCCAGGGCCGGTGCTTTATCCACTGCGGCACCTAGCCACACCAATTGTTTTCTTCTAATGCATAAAATGGTTTCTTGTTTAATTCGAAGTCCAGACACAAGTTGAGGACACCTGGTTCCAATTTTTAATGAAATTGGAATGGATTGCTTAATAAATAAATATGCCCATAAGCTCAAATCCCTTGATCACTCTTCACAGAATTCATATGTATTATTATAACATGAAAATGGTGACAAAATATCAGTATTGATGAAAAACAGAATTTTAATATTTGGAAAGGACATTTGGTGCTCAGTTATGTCTGACTTGTGGACCATGTACACCAAATTGCTTTGTGGTATTTTCTTTGCAATGATATTGGTGAAGTTTGCCTTTTCATTTCCCAGCCTCTTTGAGGTAAAGCAAGGTTAAGTGAGGTCTCCAAACCTCACACAGCTAGTAAATGTCACAGATCAAATTTGCATTCAGATCTTCCTGACTCCAGACTGAGGGGTCTATCCACTGAAACATCAAGGTGCCTCCAGTAGGATTTTATTAGAGGGGCAGAATGAAATTGTATTAATCACTCAACTTCTTCTCGGTCTTTAACATGTATAAATAAAGAAAATTACAGTGATGTTTATCTCTTAAAAATAAATCAGAAGGGCAGCTAGGGAGTGCAGTGGATAGAGCACCGGCCCTGGAGTCAGGAGTACCTGAGTTCAAATCCGGCCTCAGACACTTAATAATTATCTGTGTGGACTTGGGCAAGTCACTTAACCCCAATGTCTTAAGTAATTACAATTTTTTTAAAAAATCAGAGGTAAAGAATTACAAATGAATGTCATATTGTTACCTCATTAATAAGGAATTCTTTTTTTTGCAAGGCAATAACTTTAAGTGACTCGCCCAAGGTCACACAGCTAGGTAATTATTGTGTCTGAAGTCAAATTTGATCTCTGGTCCTCCTGAATCCAGGACCTGTGCCCTATTCACTGCACCACCTAGCAGTCCCAATAATGAATTCTTTAGATACACTATGTATTTTTCTAAAGTTGTATGTTGAAATGTATCCCATCTTCCAGAGCATAACTTGCTTTCCTTGAGAGTTAATTATTGTTAGTAGAAATCTTATGTCCTTTAATATTCTTGTATTTAAGACTATGTCAGCAGATAGATAATACTCTGTTATTTTTTGGGCCAAAATTTCAGTCCATGGTAAAATCAAACATCATCTTCAACTAGGAAAATATATCTTTTAAGTGCAATTTAGAAAGACAAATATTGCTAGGAAAAAGTAAGGTTTAGAATTATTTAAAGAATTGTTTCTTTTGTGAAGCTGCCCTTCCAAATTCTGGGGCATTCTATGCTAATAAAAAATGTTAAATACCAACAGAAACCTAGAAATATATTATACTAATTAAGAAACGACTCCAATAAATAGTTATATTTTTAGAAAAAAATTAACAGTAACAAAGAATATTTCACAGAATAAGTCCTCTGTTTTCATGGCAGTACTAAAATTCATGTTAGAAAAAGTCAAAAAGCTTATTAGAAGCTGAGTTTCTGATAGAAAAATAACATGACTAATTTGAAGTATATTCTGTCCATCTAAATATTAAATCAATCTCTTGTTTATTTCTCTGGTGAGTATTGCTTTTTCTACCTCTATAGTTCAATTTAGGTGTATACATGTATTCTCTAATAAATTATTTTCTTATTTGCCAACGTTGATGTGTTTTAACACAAATTTTATGAAATTGACAAAATATCTATTTGGAGGCTGTGATGCGGCAAGTCTTCCATAGTCAATCAGTCATGAAAATTATTTACTCAGTTATAATGGAGTTGATTATTATAACCTGACTGATATTTGTGTGATCGTATATCTTGTCATGTTACTTAACTCTTAATGAGAACTGAATTATTTCCTGTTTGACCTTCCTATAGTAACTTCCAAATAAATACCCAATATTTTAGATTAGTTCTTAATGTAGAATTTGTGTATACGTATGTATATTCATATGAAATATCTGTATTATAAAATATTGAAGATTTTATATTTTAATATATAATGCATTTATATATTCATACATATATAGCTGCATATCAATACAATTGATTTCCTTCATAGCATGATACATTTTACTTTTTATGTAAGAATAACAAAATTATAAGGAGTCCATAAACACCTAATTCCCAGAGGTCCATGACATGAAAATTTTTAAAAATTCCTATGTAAAATATTTTATAAAGAAATAAAATACATGAATGTAGTATGTGTGCATGGAGTTAATGATTCATAATTGTTCTAACTTTCTTCAAATTATACATAATTGTAGGGGGAAAGAGAAGAGGAAATGGTGGAAAATCAAATAAGAACCAATGTTGTTATGAGATAACTTTAACATCTGGAATGTCAAAGATGACAGACATGGATTTCCCAGACCAAATCTATTATAATACATCTCATTTCTCTTTCCCCCCTTTAGATATTCATCTTAATTATATGGTTGTTATTATGGATATTTTATAAAAGAAAAAGATACCAAGTATAACAAAATGTGGAATGGAAAAGTAACTTGGAGGTTGGTGTAGATTTCACTGTTAGAAAGATTCATTGCAGAGATTCCCTGAAATTTAAATAGAATTTCTCTGTTTTAATAAAGATAGAATTTTGCATTTATAAGAAAATAGCATGTAATGCTAATTAACGCTGGTGTCTAATCAGGGTTCTTAAAAACTTGACTAATACATATTCTTTTTATTACTTTCAACATTTTTTATAATGAAAAATCTAAGGAAATTTTTAACAAAAAAACAAGTACACTTAGAATATATATAATAAATATTATATATATATATATATAAATATATAAGAAATATTATAAGAAATATGTACATATTATATGTTTCTTATAATATTTATTATATATAGAATTATATAAATATAATATTTATTATATAGCATTAAATAAATATAATATTTATTATACATAATTGTATATTATTTATAATTTTAATATAATTATAATATTTCACATTCCTACATATATTTAAACATATATATGTGTGTGTAGAATGGTAATGAGTAGAGTAATAAACTTGAAATCAGGAAAAGATGGGTTCAAATATTCTATCTGATACTTAATAATTGTGAAACTGATCATATTTCAAATTCTATCTGTCTCACAGTAATTTTGAGTATTTATCTATTGAATAATACATTATATATTTCCTTGGTGAAAAAAGGAAACTTCCTACATTGCCTAAATAAATAATTTGGAAAAAAATTTCCAAGAATGGTTTTGGATTCCCTATTAGGGTAGCTAGGTGGCAAGGTTGATAGAACTCTGATCTTGATGTCAGGAAGATCCGAGTTCAAATCTGGCCTAAATGACTAGTTCTGTGACCCTGAACAAAACCCTTAATCCTGTTTGTCTCAGTTCCTCATCAGTAAAATGAGCCTGAGAAGCCAATAGCAAGTAACTCTCTCATTTATGCTAAGGAAATCCTAAAATTGGTTCAGAAAAGTTGTACGTAACTAAGAAAGATTTACCAATCACTATGGACTTTTAAATAATGTTCTTTCAAATTGAAAGAATGATGTTGCTTATTATTTCTAGTGTATTTTAAGAATGAAAAATTCAATTTTCTTGAAACTTAAAATGTTTGGAAATTCTCTTTTAATTTTTTTATTTCTAAAGCTGTGGATTCTGACGTATCCAGCAATATTTGTTGAAATTTAGAGCCTTATGCAAGTATTAAAGTTCATACCATTGTGCAAATGTGTAAATACTTGTGTATATTATAGATGTGTTTGGGGTATATGCACTTATATATCTGCATATTTTTATGTAAGCAAACACACATTCTTACTGAATTCTTAGCTGTCTTGAACTAAGGACCATATTTGAATGGTATATTTCAACTGCTGAAATATTTCATTAAAGAAATTGATAAGTTTAGAAGAAAGTTTTGTTAAAGTGTTTTAAAGTGAAAAAGGGTAGAAAAACATTGAGGGGTCAGTTTCAGGATGTCTAATAGGATTCAGAATTTCCTTACTTATTATACTGCTAGATCAGTCCTACTCCCTCCATGAGAGAGAGGATTGATCCAGGATCTTCTAGGTAACAATTCATTTTGTCCTCCATTATTATGTACCCCCTTTATATGGTCCCACACTCTGATCATGCCTACACATAACATGTTATTATAATGAACCTTAAGCTTCTCCTTGAGGAGAGAAGTTAATATATATGAAGTGAATGAAGTATGTAAGTTAGTGAAAAATCAGTGACCATTTCCTCAATCACACTGGTTTAAGCTAATTAAGACCTGGGTCCCCTTCAAAAGCAAATTAAAGAATTCCTGTTTTTCACATTCCTACATGCATTTTGTACCATATGGATCTCATAGATAAATCAGAGGTATCTGTTTTTCTAGGGTATGATGTTCTAATAAAACCAGTAGAAACCCAACCATCAGCATTTTCTCACACTAAGCATAAGGAAGCAGATCATCTCATAATTAATAGAAAATAGCTATCAAAGATGGATCATTTCCAGGAAGGAGCCAGTGACATGGTTATACTGGAAAAGATAGTTGATAGGAAAGAAATAAATTTTCAAACTAGACATCTTTTATGTATTATTCATTTGTAAAACATGATGTAGAGACTAGAAAACTGGACTTGAAGCCTTGTAGTGCTGAGGTCAAATACTGTCTCAAGTAGTTAATAACTGCTTAACCCAACATAAGTCATTTACATACTCTTTGTTGGAAAATAATAATGAAAATGATGAATAAAATGTTTTTATTGTTTTCTCATTTTTCTTCTCTTTCCTTAAACAATTCAGAGAGAAGTAGTGCCAAGGAAACTCATTAGGTTATTTTATTCTTTTGTATTTATTGCATTATGATTGTTACCATTACTATATATATTCTGCTGATCTGTTTAGATGAATGTTGCTACTGATTCAAGTTACTATCTTGTTTTATTCTTTTATATCTAGTGCTTCAATTTGTTGCACATTTAAAATTATTTTTAAAATGATTTTTATATAGTTTGGCAAAAATTTAGACTATCTGAAAGAATTTTTAGCAATGCTTTCTCTCTCAGCATAAAGGACAACAGGTATATGTATTATATCTTTTCAATTAAGTTTGTATTTCTTCAAATAAATCTCCCTATTTTGCAAGTATGTATATCTACTAAGATTAGAAATTACATGAATTGGATACCTTGATGAATATCTAAAATCAATTTGTTCTTAACCATCACTGTTATACTCATTTACCTGTTACATAGAATTCAGTTTAAATATAAACTTTTCAAGTATTTATTGAAGTTTCTTATTATAATAAAAACCTGTATCATATTTTTGCATTTATTTCATTAAACATACTGAATTTCTGGCATGTAATTCCAGGCACCTGATTGATTCATCCTTGTTACCCAATGCATACTAGTTCTTTTTCAATCTGCACTGATGTGCTACGTGACTTTTACCAACTCATTACATGATGTAATGATCAATAATTTTAGCTTCTTGTGTATATCATCCATAATTTATGATAGCTCTAGCTATATATTAAATTATTTTCATCAGACTTTATTTCTTTAAGTAACTCTCTTTGATAACAAGTTGATCAAAAGCTTTATTTATATATCCATTTTCAAATTTATTTGAATATTATCCAAATATTGTCACTTGACTATTTATTTAATTTATTTAGCTTTTTTTATTTTATGAGATTTCTCTAGAGATGGAACAATTTTGATTATAGCTAACAAATCTTTTGACAAATACATTTTGTTATTTTTTCCTGTTTCTTTGAGAAGGGAAGTTTTTTGCTCTTTTTGTTGCTCAAATACGTTTGTGAGATTTGATATGTAATCTTAAAATAATTATCAGTCTTTCCCCTTTCATGATAAAGAAATGTTGACTTTTGTATAGTTGTCAAGTGTTAAAGATTTCTGTGTTTTATTAAAAAAATTTTATTTTTGAGTATTTTTATATTACCATCTTTTTAACTGACATAAAATATTTGTTCACACAAATATTTTATATGTATTGTTTCCTTCTAAAAGTTTTCTTCTTATTAAACATTGATTTAAGGAGAATGGTTAGTCTTTTAATATAAATAGGATTAACTTTCTCTATGATAACCTTTTGCTTAACACAATTTGCATAGAGATAAAAAAGGTAATTGTTAAAATCCTCTTTATCCACTGATTTTATTTGGGTATATTTCAAATGTTTAAATTTTTTATGTTTCAAAGTTCAGAAGACTCTATTTTTTCTTCTTACTTAAAAATATTGCATTTGTCAAGTCTAAACAATAATGAAATACAAAACAATGCTATTTACCAATCATTTACTTATATTCTGAGAGGAAAAAATAAACTTCAGAGTACCACTGTTTCCAATCAGCCATCATAAAAATAATATAAATGGGCTGAATGATAATTAAACTATATTGCATAATATGCACACACAAGACAGTATCTTGGGCAGAAAGAAGAAAGTTTTGTTTTTTATTTTTGTTTTGTGCTACTAGATTCTCATGTCAGCTAGATAAGGTCTTTTCCTTAAAATATATTAACTCAATATATTGTTCTTAAATAACTCAGGTACATGAGAAATAAATTGATCATATGTAAGTCAATATTTTACAAAGGTTAACTTGACCATAGCAGGAAATATATTCACTAGAGAGAGTTCTGATTAAATAATACAATATATTTAAAAAGAATTCTAATATCATGAAAGTACAAGATGGATCAAAAATATAAAAACAATTGATATAATAACTGAAATAGTTTTGTCCAATGAGTTGATGATAATTTGAGATTCCTGAAAAACTGAAAATCCATAGTTCCAGATGACAGTATAATTATTGGCTCACAAATTTACCAAAATAATTTTAGCAGTTTCTATTTTAAATAAGAATGATTACACTTGTTAAAAATAGAAATCACACTGTATTTAATATCAACACATATAGAAGGACACAATTGGTCCCTTCAAATATAGGAACCATATAAAGTTGCTTATTTTACAGAAAACATAGAGATAAGAATAAACATAAAAAGGATTTTTAAAAGCTCTAAGAATACATATTTCAATTGATTTACATTATATATTTATGGAATAATATGTCCAAAAGTTTCATGTCATTGACTTTACAAAACATTTTATTTTGTAACATACCTATGTTTAAGTCATCTAATTAAGTCCAACCACACTAAATTGATGGGATTATTTAACGTTCCCATGGAAAACTTTTTGTTTAAAATGTGACTGAAATTCAACATTGTCAGCAATTGTTTAGGCAAAACTTTGCTATTTATATGTACACAATTAAAGATTATCTTGTTTCTACAAAACTATAGATCCAATGGCATCCCTACAGAAGAGAATAGAGTATAGCTTTCAAAGAAAAGAGTTAAGAACACCAAAATATGTTCTTGATGTTTAAACCAACACTTAGTTCTATGACTCCTCCAAAAATGTTTCAAGGAAGTACTTCAACTCTTGGAATTTTTTTTTTCCCATTTGATCAAGCATAAAGGAGAGTATATTATAAGTTACAAAATGGATGATTTTGAATATAATATATCAAAAAAAATTGTACACTAATAAAATCATGGTACCAAAATTAGAAAGAAAACAGAAGGTTGGGAAAAAATTTTCAATAGCTGAGGTTCTGATAACAGTCTCATTTCTAAAATAGGTAGAGAATTGTATCAAATTTAAAAGGTTAAAAGTCAATTCCCAATTGATAAATGGTCAAAGAATATGACCAGACTTTTCAAGTGAAGAAATTAAAGCTATCTATAAATCATATAAAAATGATCTTTCCCTTAATTTTAATTCCTGATATCAAAAATGACTAAAATGTAAACAAGTTTATCAAAAATAGATATGTACAATGTTAACCTGACTAATACCCATTGAGGGGAGCAAGGTGGGAAGGGAGGGTGGAAGAAAATTTTGTAACTTAAAAATATGCTGTGCATTTTGCTGAAAATATATAAAAATAATTAACTAATTAATTAAAAATATATGTAGTGTTCAGATATTCTTGGGGGGGTTGATTTTTTGTTTTGTTTTTTTTTTGTTTTTCTTTCTCAGGAAGGGGATAGGATTGTCTATAGCCAATCTAATAGGGTTGCCCTGACTTTCTGAACTGCTGAGAGTAGCTACATCCATCAAGGTTGATCAACTCACGATGTTGCTGTTAATGTGTAGAATGTTCTCTTGTTTCTGCTCCTTTCACTCAGAACAGTTACTGCATTTCATTCCATGCTTCCCTGGAGTCTGACCATTCATGATTTCTTATAAAACAATAGGATTCCCTAATATTTATATATCATAATTTGTTCAATTGTTCTAAAATTGATGGACAATTCTTTGCCACTACAAAAAGAGCTGTTATGAATATGTTGTAACCTGTAGGACTTTTCTTATTTTGTTAACTTCTTCTGGATATAGACATAGAATTGGAATTGCTGGATCAAAAGGAATGAACAGTTTTATTGTTCTTTGAGCATAATTCATCTTGTTCTTCAGAGTGATTGAATCAGTTCACATTTTCACCAGCAATACATTAATGTCTGACTCCTCTACAACCACTTCAACATTGACCATTTTCCCTTTTTATTATCTTAGCCAATCTTATATGTGTGAGGTAATACCTCATAATTGTTTTTATTTGCATTTCTCCAATCAATAATGATTTGAAACTTTTCATATGATTTTATACAAATATATGCGTATATATATCTTTAATTTCCTAATTTGAAAACTATCTATTCATATCCTTTGACCCTACAACTAGTATTTCTGACAAAGTATTCATTTTTAATATATATATATATATATATATATATAAAAAGAGAGAACTGAGTCAAATTTACAAAAAAAAATCCAAAACAAATAATTTCCCAATAGATATGGTCAAAGGATATGGAAAGGCAATATTTAGCCAAAGAAATCATAACTACTGTCATGTAAATAATTTCTCTATATCATTAGTGATTAGATAAATGAAAATTATAACAACTTTGTGGCACCATCTCACACTTACCAGATTGGTCTTTAGGACTAGAAGTGAAAACAATCAGTGTTAGAGGGGATGTCAAAAAAACTGGGACACTAATGCATTATTGTGGAAGTTGTGAATTGATCCAGCTTTTCTGGAGAGCAATTTGGAATTATGACCAAAACACAATAAAACTGTGTATATATAAAACCTTTGATCCAGCAATATCACTACTGAGTATATCTTCTAAGGATATCATGAAAAATGGTAAAAATCCCATATGTACAAAAATATTCTTAGCTTGTGGGGATGTCTATCAATTGGGGAATGACTGAAAAAATTGTGTTATTCATATATGTAATAGAATAATATTGTTCAATAAGGCACCATAAGTGACTGTATTTCTTAAAAACATGGAGAGACTTCCATGTATTGATGCAGAGTGCAATGAGAAGAGCCAGAACATGATAAACACTAACAAGTTTTGATAAATTATGATAGAGTTGTACATTTCAACAGTAAAATAATCAAAGAAAATTTTAAAATACTTATAATGGAAAATACTCTCCATATAGAGAGAACTATAGGCTTTAAAAGTAGGCCAAATCTTATTATTTACAACTTTTAAAAGTTGTCATATGTTATGTCATTTTTTTCTCTCCATTGCTTGCATTCTTCTTTCACATCTGATAAGTATGGATCTATTGTTTAGCATGGTTATAAATTTAGAACCTATATCAAATTGCTTTCTTTCCAGGGAAGGGGGAGGTAAGTAAAGGTACAAACCTTGCAAGAAATGATTGGTTAAAAACTGCCCTTGCATGTAATTGGAAAAACAAATAAATGAAATGTTAAGAACAAGAAGACAACATATTGTTGGATTTGGGATTTCAATCTTTTCTTGTTATTTTTAACCTTTTAATGACTATTTATCTTTGTCACATTTATACTTTAATTATTAAATGTGTAATTTCCCTTAACATTAACTGATATCATTTGTTTTTTATTTATTGTTTTAAATTTTTTCCTATTGAATTCATAGAGAGTTTTCAGCATTCAACAATTTTTGTAAGTTTTTATGTTCCACATTTTTCTACCACCCTCCCCTCCTTACCCCCTACTCATGACAGCAAATTATCTGAAAGAGGTTGAACATTTTTAAGACATTTCTATAATAGTTATGTTGTGAATGAAGAATCAGAAAGAAAACACATAAAGGTTTAAGAAGTGAACATTGCATGTTTTGCTCTGCATTCAGATTCTACAGGTTTTTCCTCTGAATGTGGATGGGATTTAACAAAACAACTCTCTCATGCCTGTCCTTGATCACTGAACTACTGAGAGGAGTTGCCTCCATCATAACTGATCATCTCACAATACTACTTTGAATGTGCACAATGTTCTTGTGGTTCTGCTCACTTCATTCAATATGAGTTCAAGCAAGTCTTTCTAGTGCCATGAATTTTTTTTTGCAAGGCAAATGTGGTTAAGTGGCTTGCACAAGGTCACATAGCTAGATAATTATTAAGTATCTGAGGCCGGATTTGAATTCAGGTACTCCTGACTCCAGGGCCAGTCCTCTATCCACTATGCCACCTAGCCGCCCCTAGGCTCATGAATTCATAAAGAACAACAATAATAATAAAGAACAATAATAACCCATAATGTTTAGCATAAATTATTCAGTCATTCCTCAATGTAAAAGCATCCCCTCAATTTGAAATTTTTTTCCAAAATAAAAAGAGCTGTTGTAAATATTTTTGTACATGTGGGTTTTTCTTATTTTTTAATTTCTTTTGACTATAGACGTAGTAGTGGTATTGCTGTATCAAAGGGCATAAAGAGTTTTATTGCCCTTTATGTATAGTTCCATATTGGTTCCAAAATTGACTGGATAAGTTCACAACTCCAGCAACAGTTTCCCAGTTTTCCTATATCCTCCCCAACATTGATTATTTTCATTTTTTGCTTTTTTTTTATTTTAGCCAATCAGATAGGTGTGAAGTGGCCCCTCAGATAAATTTAATTTACATTTCTTTAATCAATTATGATAAAGATTATTTTTTCATGTGACTATAGAAAGCTTAAATTTTTGTCATTTGAAAACTGCCTGTTCAATATGTTTTGACTATTTATGAATTGAAGAATGACTTGTGTTTTATATATTTGAGTTTCTTCTCTATAAATATTCAAAATGAGTTCTAAATCAAAAAGTGCACTGTGAAAATTGTTTTCTATCTTTCTGCATTCCTTCTAATCTTGTTTATATTGGTTTTCTTGTGTGAAAACTTTTAATTTATTATAATCAAAATTCCATTCTTCCATTCATAATATTCTCTATATCTTCTTTGGTCATAATCTCTTCCTGTTTTCTTAAAACTGAAGTTAATCTATTCGTTCTTATCCTAATTTATTTATGGCATCACTCTTTATGTCTAAATCCTTTAATTATTTTGACTTTACTTTGGTCTAGGGGACAAGACGTTAGTCTAAGCCTAGGTTTTGCCAAACTACTTTCCAGTTTTACTAGAAAATTTTGTCAAATAGTGGGTACTTCTTTAAGAAGATTGAGTCTTTGGGTTATTTGGCTAGATTGCTATAGTAATTTACTGCTGTTTCTTTTGCACCTAATCTAATCCACTGCTCAATATCTATATTTCTTAGCCAGTATCAGTTTTGATGACTGCTATTTTGTAGTATAGATTCAGATCTGGTATGGCTAGGCCACCATTCATTGAATTACTTTTTATTATATCCTATGAGATTGTTGATTTTTTTGTTCCTTATAATATTTTTTGATTTCTAACTCTGTAAAATAACTCCTGATATTTTTACTAGTATGGTACTGAATGCAAAATTCAACATAGGTAAAATTATCACTTTTATTCTATTAGCTCAGTCTACTTACATGTAGCTGACATTTCCCCAATTGTTTAGATTTGACTTTCTGTGAAAATAATTTTGTAATTGTGTTCTTAGCTTCTAAATTTGTCCTAGGAAGTAAATTTCCAAATATTTTATGTCTCCAGTTACTTTAAATGGAATGTCTTTTTCTAATTCTTGGGTTTTTGGTAATATATAGAATGGTGATTATTTATATGGGCATTAATATATTTTCATTGACTTCTTTATAATTTCTCACTCTATTATATTTTTTTATTTTGTTCTTATATTTTGCACCTCAGAGTCAAAATTTTTATTAACCTCTGTTCTTTTCATCAGGAATGTTTGGAATTCTTCAGTTTTATTAAATATCTATTTCTCCCCCTTATGAATTATATATACATATATATATATATATTTGATATACATATATGTCACTTTTTTATAAACTTAACTTCTTTGCCTTCTAGAATATCATACTGCAAAACTGTTGAACTTTTTTTTAACTTAAAGATTTTATTTATTTTGAGTTTTAAAATTTTCCCCCTAATCTTACTTCCCTTCCCCCAACTCCCACAGAAGGCAATTTGCCAGTCTTTCCATTGTTTCCATGGTATACATTTATCTAAATTGAATGTGATGAGAGAGATATTATATCCCTAAGGAAGAAATATAAAGTATAAAAGATAGCAAGATCACTCAATGAGATATCAGGTTTTATTTCTAAGTTAAAGGTAATAGTCCTTGGTGTTTCTTTAAACTCCATAGTTCTTTCTCTGGATACAGATGGTATTCTCCATTGCAGATAGCCCCAAATTGTCCCTAATTGCTGCACTGATGGAATGAGTGAGTCCATCAAGGTTGATCATCGCCCCCATGTTGCTGTTATGGTGTACAGTGTTTTTCTGGTTCTGCTCATCTAACTCAGCAACAATTCATGCAAATCCCTCCAGGCTTCCCTGAATTCCCTTCCTTCCTAGTTTCTAATAGAACAATAGTGTTCCATGACATACATATACCACAATTTGCTAAGCCATTTATTTGATTTCTAATTCTTTGCCAGATTCAGACATAGAAATACTCTATCTGTCAAAGCTATTGAAAGTGGAGAAATTTATGACCAAACAATTCTTAGAGTATATTATAAGTTGCAAAATGGATGATTTTCACTGTATTAAATTTAAAAGATTTTGACAGGGCTGCTATGAATTTTTTTTGTACAAGTGATATTTTTACCCTTTTTCATCATCTCTTCAGGGTGTAGACCCAGTGACAGTTGAACTTTTAATGTAAAATTTCTTAATTTTGCATTACCTAGAGTGTAGATATATAGTATAAGGAATATATTTTTCTACCTGATTACAATATTTCTCCTTAATTTCTGGAATTTGATTATATTATTCTTGAGAGTCTACATTTATGAATCCTGTTCAGAAAGTGATTAATAGATTTTTCAATTTCTATTTTAACTTCTGATTTTAGAATATCAAAGCAATGTTCCTTGAAAATTTCCAGAAGTAAAAAGGCCTTAAGTAATTTTTAAATTATCCCACCTCAAACTATTTTCCAGGAAAATATTTTTCAAGGTGATATTTAACATTATTTCCTGCTTTCCTTTATCTTTTGACTTAGTTTTTATCTATTTCTTGATATCTCATGGAGTCTTTAACTTCTACTTGCCATATTATAAATTCAAAAGTATTATTTTCTCTGTGAGAATTTTCTATTTGGTCAATGCTATTTTTTTAAAAAAAATATTCTTTTCTTCAGTAGATTTTTGTGCTTTTTTAATAGCTTGGTCAATTATTTTTAAAGGCCTTATTTTAGACAATATTTCTGTGTATCATTTACAAAGTTGTTTAATTATAAATAAATAATTTTCTTGAATCACTCTCATTTGTCACATCTTTTCTTTGATTTATAAAAATCCTTCTTGAAATCTTTCAGAAAACCTTATTCATCTTATGTTCTATAATATCTTGTCTTTTAGGCTTTGCTTGTAACTGCGTTAATATTATTGTATTTTGAGGTTGTGTCTTGTTCTTCTCTGCCACCATCCTAACTTTTCTTTGGTCAGGTTCTCTTTTCATAGTTTGATTATCTTCCTTTTTTTAAATTGATATGTAATGAACTTTTTTCAACCTTCATCCACATGCATATTTTTCAAACTTCATCCACATGCATATGTATATTTTAAAGTTGCATAATTTTCTTCCGCCCTCCATTTCTACCCTCCTGCCATCAATGGTGAATAGTCAGGTAAATATCATTCATTCACATTTGTGTTTTAAATGTTTACAGAATAGTTATTTGCTGAATGGGAAATTAGGATTCAGGGAAAAGAAAGAAATCCATGAACCAGGAAAGAAATGTGTAAGAAATATTTTTTTTAAACAAATGCATTGTTCATTCAGATTCAGTAAGTTTTTTTTTTTGTTTTTTTTTTTTAGTATTTTATTGCTTGTTTTATGGGGACAGCTTTATCTATACAGGTCTATTAGGGTTTTCCTAGCTCTCTGAACTGCTGAAAGGAGTTGCACCTATCAAGGTTTATCAACTCAATGTGGTTGATGTGTAAAATGTTCTCTCGATTCTGCTTCCTTCACCCAGCATCAGATCCTGTAATTCATTCCGTTCTTCACTAGAGTCAGACAGTACTTGGCTTCTTATAGAAATATAGTATACCAAAAATTACTAGTCTGCAAGCATGTTTTTCAAAATATGTATGTATAATGCTAACTTCATAATATTTATGTACAATGCTAATGTGACTGTTCATTGCTGAGTGCACATGGATGAAAAGAAATACATAAAGTTTGAAAAGAGAAAAGGAAATGGCCTGTTCATATCCTTTGACCATTTATCAATTGGGGAAAGAAGTGCAGCCTTACAACTTAGATGCAATTTTCTATTTATTTTAGAAATGCAATCTTTATCAGAAGCCCTAGCTATGAAAATTGTTTCCCAGTTTTGTATTTTTCTGCTAATTTTGGCAGCATTGGTTTTATTATTTAAAAATCTTTATAATTTAACATAGTCAAAATCACGCATTTGACAATTTATAATATACTATAAGACTTTATTGGTCATAAATTTATCCACTTTCAATAGCTATGATAGAGTATTTCTTTGTCTGATAATTGATATATGATGTTGCACTTTATGCCTAAATTCTATACCCATCTTGATCTTATATTGATTTAGGGTATCATATGTGTTCTATGTCTAGGTTTTTGGACATACAATTTTCAAGTTTTCCCAACAATTTTTATGAAATAGTGAGTTCTTTTCTCAGAAGCCAATGTCTTTGGGTTCACCAAACAGTAGATAACTGTAGTCATTTAGTGGTATTTCTTTGTAACCTATCCTAATTCACTGATCTATTACTCTATTTCTTAACCAGTACCAAACAGTTTTGTTGACTGCTACATTATACTATAGGTTTAGATATGGTAGATCTGGGCTACCTTCCTTTAGATTCTTTTTCCCATCAGTTCCCTTGATATTGTCAACTTTTTGTTACCCCAGTTGAATTTTGTTACATTTTTTTCAAACATAGTAAAACAGTTATTAGATAATTTGATATGGCAATGAATAAGCATTTAAAGTGGGGTAGAATTTTGACTTTTATTATACTAGCTCATAACCATGAGCAATCGACATTTTCCAGTTATTTAGATCTGACTTTATATGGATGAGAAGGGCTTTGTAATTGTTTTCATACAGTTCCAGGGTTTGTGCTTGGGAATTAGATTCCCAAGTGTTTAATGTTGTCTACAGTTACTTTAAATGGGATTTCTCTTTCTGTCTCTTCCCCTTGGGTTTTGTTGTTCATATATAGAAATGCTAATGATTTATTGAATTTGTAAATAATTCCAAGTAGTTTCTAGATGATTTTCTCAGGTTCTTAAGTTTATCTCCATATCATCTGCAAAGAATGAAATATTTTTCTTCCTCATTGCCAATTCTGATTCTTTCAATTTACTTTTCCTCTCTTATTGCTAAAGCTAACATTTCTAATACTATATTGAATAGTAATGTGATAATGGGCATCCTTATTTCAACCCTGATTTTGCCATAAATCTCCAAGTTTATCCCCATTACATATCATATTTGTCCATGGTTTTAGATAGATACAACAAATTTTAATGTTCACTCTTGTTATTCAATACTTTCTAGTATTTCAGGAGGAATCGCTGTTGTACTTTATCAAAGGGTTTCTCAACATCTATTGAGATAATCATATGATATGATTTCTGTTATTATGTTATAGATATGTTTTACCTTGTTGAATGTTTTCCTAATATTGAACCATCCCTGCCTACCTGGAATAAAACCTATGTGATACTGATAAATTATCCCAGTATTAATTCACTACAGTCTCTTTGCTAAACTTTTTAAAATTTTTCTTTAATTTATTTACACATTACTAAAATATTTTTATGTAAGACTAAACATTTTATCTACTCCCCCCTACAAAAATATAAAATCTCATGAGAAATAAAGGGAAAGAAAGAGAAAAAAAGTGTTTCAATCTGTGTTCTGATACTATCAACTCTGACTCAAGCAGATCACATTCTTTATCATTGGACCATCATAGAAGTTAATTCCATATATTTCACAATTGTTGTTGCTGATTGTATTTCCCTCCATCCACTGCTCTCCTCTACCATCTATTATATTTTCTCTCTCCTTTTACTCCACCCCTTTTCTGAAATTTACTATGGGGAAGCCAGATGGCACAGTGGACAGAGCATTGGCCCTGGGGCCAAGAGGCCCCAAGCTTACATTCCAACCCCAGCCACCCAGCAATCACCTGCTCTTGTGCACAAGGACAGGCCACCCAATCCCAACACCTTGCAAAAGGTAAAAAAAAAGAAAATGTGTTATATTTGACTATGCTGTCCTATAATCTAGCCTCTCCTCTATCACCCACACCCTCCCTACCCTCCCCCATTCCCCATCTCCCCTTTTTCTGCTAAACTTCTATACCCTTATTGAGTATGTATGCTATTTCCTCTATTGAGCCATTTTTAATGAGAATGAAGACTCACTCATTGCCCCTCACCTCCCCCTTCCATACTACTGCAAAAGCTATTTCTTGATTTTTTACAAGAAATGCTTAGCCTATTTTACCTCTCATTTCTCTTACTCCCAGTACATTTCCCTTTCACCCATTGACTACATTTTTATAAAATATCTTCAAATTCAGCTTTCTCCTGTGCTTCATCTATAAAAGCTCCTTCCAGCTGCTCTATTAAATGAGAAGGTTTATATGAGTATTATCAGTATCTTCTTTCCATGCAGAGATACATACAGTTTATCATTATTAAGTCCCTCATAATTTGCCCTTCTCTACCACCCTCTCTATGCTTCACCTGAGTCTTGTAATTGAAGGTCAGACTTTCTGTTCAGCTCTATTCTTTTCAACAGGAACATTTGAAAGTCCCCTGTTTCATTGATTCTCTATCTTTTCCCTTGGAAGAGGATGTTCAGTTTTGTTGGGTAGTTGATTCTACATTGCATTCCCAATTCTTTTGCATTCCAGAATATTATATTCAAAGCCCTATGAGCCTTTAACGTAGTTGCTTCTAAGTCCTGTGCAATCCCAACTGTAGCTCCATGTTATTTGAATTGAGTCCTTCTAGTTGCTTTCAATATTTCCTTTTTGAAATGGGAGTTCTAAAATTTGGTTATAATATTCCTGGGAGTTGTTCTTTTGAGATCTCTTTCAGTAGGAGATTGCTAAGTATCTCAATTTTGATTTTGCCCTCTGCTTCTTGGATATCAGGGCAATTTTCCTGTAGAAATTCTTTAAATATGAGGTCAAGGCTCTTTTCCTGATAATGACTTTCAGGTAGCCCCAAAATTCTAAAATTATCTCTCCGGATCTGTTTTCTGGATAGGTTGTTTTTCAATGAGACATTTCACAATTTATTCTAGTTTTTCATTCTTTTGGTGTTGAATTATTGTGTCTTGATTTCTTGCAAAGTCATCAGCTTCCTTTGGGTCCATTCTACATATGAAGGATTTGTTTTCCTCAGAGAAATTTCTTATCTCCTTTTCCATCTGGCTAATTCTGCTTTTTAAAGCATTCTTCTCCTCATTAACTTTTTGAACTCTTTCATCTATTTGATCTAAACTGGGTTTTAATATGTTATTTTCTTAAGCATTTTTTTGGATCTCCTTGACTAAGCTTCTAACTTCGTTTTCATGTTATTCCTGCATCTCTTTCATTTCTCTTCCCAATTTTTCTTCTACCTCCCTTACTTTATTTTCAAAATGTTGTTTGAGCTCTGTTGTAGCCTGAGTACAACGTCTATATTTCTTGGAGTCTTTAGATGCAAAAGCTTGAACTTTCTTGTCTTCAGAGTGTGTGCTTTGGTCCTCCATGGGACCAAAGTATTTGTCTATGTTTAGGTTCCTTTTTTTCCTATTTGCTCATTTTCCCCAGTCTATGTTTGGTTTTGGGGTGCTTCTTTATCTTTTGAGTATTATTGGGACACTCCCACAAGGACCTCAGTTCCTCCAAGGTCTTATGGGAGACTCTGACTGCTCTCCCCTCTGTCTCGGTGCTGGGAGCCAGGTCCCTGCTCTAAGGGGATTCCAGACTGTGACCATGATCTGAATATGATCAGAGTCCTGTTCCAGGGCCAGAGGACAGATCTCAACAGTCTCCCTCCACTCCCTTACCTTTCTTGTGCTGAGCACTCAGGGAACAGTTGACAGACAGCTTCCTGCTAGGTGGCTCCACAGGACTGCTTTCATTTCCTGGGATCTGGGCTGCACTGAGGAAATTCATTCTATCCTGGGCTTCATACTTGCTCTGGCACAGCTCTCCTGGCTGATCTTCCAAATTGTGCTTGGTGCTCCCTGAGGTGGCAGGTCAGGAAAATGATTCTGATGTCAGGATCCAGGGCTCCCAGGGACCCAGGTGCCCTGGGGCTGTTCCTGGAAACTGAAGATCCTTTTCTCCAGTGGCCACCACCCCTCCAACCCCATGAAACAGAACCTTCCCACTATTTTCTAGGTTACTTTGGGCTGGAGAGTGATCCTCACTGGATCACTCTGTGGGTTCTATCTCTCAATTTTTTGGCTAAAGTCATAATTTTAAGGTTTTTGAAATATTTTGGAGAGAACTCCTAAAAAAGTTGTTCTCCTGCTGCCACCATGACTCTGCCCACTAAATTATTTTTAAGATTTTTGTATCAAAGTTTGTAGGTACAATATTAACCTGACTATTCACCCATGAGAGGAGGGGATTGGGAAGGGAGGAAGTAATGAAATTTTGTACCTTAAAATATGCGTGTACATATGGATGAACATTGAAAACTTTCATATCATGTATTGTAAAAATTAAATTTGTTTTCTATCCATTTTCTTTAGGAAGTTTGATCTATAAATTACTTTGTTTTGATTCTTCCTGTTTTAAGTATGAGCAGCATACTAGTATCATAAAAGAAATTTGGCAGAAATCCTTTTTTGTCCTATATTTTTAAATAGTTTGTGTAGAATAGGAATTAATCAGTCCTTAAATGTGTGGTAGAATTCACTTGTAAATTCAACTGGACCAGGAGATGTTTTTCTTAGGGAGTCTATCATTGAATTTTCCAACATATTTTTCTGAAATGCGGTTATTTAAGTATTTTATTTGCTATTTTGTTAATCTGAGCTGTTTGCATTTAGTAAATATTCATCCATTTCACACAGGTTGTCAAATTTTTTGACAGTGTGGCAAAACAATCTTGAATTATCAAGTAGCCCAATGATTGTTAAATTATCTTTCTTGGCTCTGCTTTCAAGGTCATTTATTTTTTCCAAAGAAAGAGTTCACGATTCCATTTAGTTTTTCATTCTTTTGGTTTTGTTTTATTCTTTCTGGATTTTTTACAAAGTCATCAGCTTCCCTTTGCTTCATTCTGCTTATGCTCTCCTTACAATTTATTTAACATCTCTTCCAAGAATTTGGAAGCTAAGTACATATTTGTTTAATAATGATTTAATTTCATTACCTATGGTATCTTCTAAGAAGATGTAGTTTCCTTCCTATCACTTTTAATGAAAGCCATTTTGATTTTTACTTTGTCTAATATCAAGATTGCTACCTAAGTTGTTTTTTTTATACTTTGACTGAATCACAATACATTTTGCTCCACCCTTCCCCATTTTCCTGTGTGCATCTCTCTGCTTCAAATGTGTTTCCTATAAACAACAAGCTGTTGGATTCTTGCTTTGAATCCATTATACTCCCAGCCTCCATTTGGGGGGGGGGGAATTCAATCCATTCACATTTTCAATAAAGATTACTTTGTATTTCCCTCCATACTATCTTTGTTCAGTTGTACTTTCCTTTCCTTTCATTTTATCCCTCCTTACCAATGTTTTGCTCCTTTTTCCCTTTAACTTTCCTTTTATTAATGTTTTTAAAAATGTATTTATTTATTTGTGAATTTTACAACTTTTCCCCTAATCTCACTTTGCTCCCCCCAGCCCCACAGAAGGCAATCTGTTAGTCTTTACAATGCTTCAGTGTTATGCATTGATCTAAATTGAATGTGTTGTGAGAGAAATTATTTCTGAAAGAAAAAAATAAGATATAAGAGACAGCAAGATTGCATAATAAGATAACATTTTTAAATTAAAGGTAATATAATTTGGTCTTTGTTCAAACTCCACAATTCTTTCGCTGAATATAGATGGTATTCTCCATCACAGATATCTCCAAATTGTCCCTGATTGTGGCACTTATGAAATGAGCAAGTCCATCCCATGTTGCTATTACATGGGCAATGTTCTTCTGGTTCTACTCATCTCACTCAGCATCAGTTCAGGCACATCTTTCAAGGCTTCTCTGAATTCTCATCTGTGGGAGTTTTTATTAAATCAATATTGTTTCATAACGTACATATATCACAATTTGTTCAGCCATTTGCTAATTGATGGACATTCACTAAATTTCCTATTTTTTGCTAACACAAATAGAGCTGCTATAAATATTTTTGTACAAGTGATGTTTTTACCCTCTTTCATGATCTCTTCAGGTTATAGACCTGTAGTATTTGCTCGAACAAAGAGCATGTGCATTTTATTGCCCTTTAGGAAAATTGCTCTCTAGAAAGGTTGGATGCATTCACACTCCACCAATAATCCCTTCCAACATGGATCATTATCCTTTCTGGTCATATTGGCTAGATTGAGCGGTGAGGTGGTACCTCAAAGATGCTTTAATTTTCATTTCTCTAATAAGTAATGATTAAGACCAATTTTTCATATGACTATGGATTGTTCTGATTTCCTCATCTTTAAATTGCCTCTGCCTTTACTTTGACCATTTGGCAATTGTGAAATGGCTTTTTTTTTTTTATAAATTTGACCCAGTTCTCTATATATTTTAGAAATGAGTCCTTTGTCAGAAATGTTAGTTGTAAAAATTATTTCCCAATTTACTACAATTCTTTTGATCTTGGCTACAGGGGTTTTGCCTGTGCAAAAGCTTTTTTAATTTAATGTACTCAAAATTATCTGGTTATTTTCAGTGATGTTCTCCATCGCTTCCTTGGTCACAAACTGTTTCCCTTTTCATAGATCTGATAGATAAACTATCCTTTGATCCTCTACTTAGCTTATAATATTGTCCATTTTGATCTTATCTTGGAAAAAGGTATGAGGTATTGGTCTAATTCAACTTTCTTCCATAGTAATTTCCAATTTTCCCGACAGTTTTTATTGGAGTGTTTTTATCCTAAAAGCTGGACTTTTTACGTTTATCAAACAGCAGATTACTATAATCACTTCCTGCTAGTGCACCTAGTGTATTCCACTGATCCATTGCTCTTTTTCTCACCCAGTACCAGACAGTTTTGATGACTGATGTTTTATAATATAATTTTTAGATCTGGTAAGACTAGACCACCTTCTTTTGCACTTTTTTTCATTGAAACCCTGGAAATTTTTGACTTTTTATTTCTCCATATGAATTTACATACAAATTTTTTCTAACTCATTAAATTATTTTGGGGGATATTTTAATTGGTAGGGCATTAAATAAGTAGCTTAATTTAAGTAGAATTGTCATTTTATCATAGTAGTTTGGCCTATGCATGAGCAGTTGATATTTGCCCATTTTTTAAAATCTGATTTTATTTGTGAGAGAATTGTTTTGTAGTTTATTTCATAGGGTTTCTGAGTCTGCCTTGGTGGGTAGACTCCCATGTATTCTATATTGTCTGAAGTTATTTTGAATGGGATTTCTCTCTCTAGCTTTTGCTGCTGTATCTTGATATTAATATATATAGAAATAGTGAGGATTTAAGAATGTTTACTTTATATCCAACAACATTCCTAATGTTGGTAATTATTTATAGTAGTTTTTTAGATTTTTTTGAATTTTCTAATTATTAGCATCATGTCTTTAGAAATGAGTGAGATTTTTGTTTCTTCCTTCCCAATTCTAATTCCTTCAATTTATTTCTCTTCTCTTCCTGCTGAAGCTAACATCTCTAACACAGTATTAAATAGTAGTGGTGATAATAGGCATCCCTTTTCCACCCATTTTCTTATCCTCATTGTATATAATAATTGTTGATGGTTTCAGATATATACTACTTATCATTCTAGGGAAGAATCAATTTATTCCAATAGTCTCTAGTGTTTTTTGTAGGAATGGGTATTGTATTGAGTCAAAGGCTTTTTCAGCATCTATTTTTATAATCATATGATTTGTGATAGGTTTTTTTTTGATATAGTTAAGTAAACTAATAGTTTTCCTAATATTGGCCCTACCTTGAATTCTTGGGATAAATTCTGCTTGGTCATATTATATTATCCTAGTGATAATTTGCTGTAATCACTTTGCTAAGATTTTATTTAAGATTTTTGCATCTATATTATTAGGGAGAATTCCTGGTTTAGGTATCAGCACCATACTGGTGTCATAGAAAGAGTTACACAGAGTTCCATCCTCTACTACTTTCCTAAAGCATTTATATAGAATTGGAATGGATTGTTCCTTAAATATTTGATAGAATTCACTTGTGATTCTGTCTGGCCCTGTCAATTTTTTTCTTAGGGAGTTCAACAATTCCTTGTTGAATTTCTTTTTTCTGAGATAGTGTTATTTAAATATTTAATTTCCTCTTCATTTAAATTTGTAATCTTATACTATTTTGTAAATATTCCTCCATTTCATTTAGATTATGAAATTTACTAGAATATAGTTTGGAAAAATAATTCTGCATTGCTACTTTAATTTCCTCCTCATTGATGGCAAGTTCATGTTTCACATTTATGATACTGGTAATTTGGTTTTCTACTTTCTTTTTTTCCAATCAAATTAACCAGAGGTTTATCATTTTCTTTTATAAAACTTTCATAAAGGTCTTTCACAAAAAAGACTCTTGGTTTTATTTATTAATTCTATATCTTTTTTGCTTTCAATTTTATCAATTTCTCATTTAATTTTTAGAATTTCTAATGTTGGATTTAATTGGGGGTTTTAAATTTATTCTTTCTTCAATTTTTTTAGCTGTATGTTTAGTTCATTGAATTCCTCTTTTTTCAATTTATTCATGTAAACATTTAAAGATATAATATATCCCCTGACAACTGCCTTGTTTGTATGCCATAAGTTTTGGTATGTTGTCTCATTATTATCATTTTCTAGGATGAAATCACTGATTCTTTCTATAATTTGTTTTTTTTTGTTCCACTCATTCTTTAAAATGAGGTTATTAAATTTCCAATTAGATTTAGGTCCATTTCTCCCTTGTCCATTATGACATGTGATTTTTATTGCATTATGATCTGAGAAGGATGTATTTACTATTTCTGCCTTTCTGCATTTGGTTATTAGGTCTATATAACCTAGTACATGGTCAATTTTTGTGTAAGTGACATGTAATATGGAGGGAAAAGATATTCCTTTCTATCACCATTCAACTTTCCTCAAGTTCTATAATGTCTAAGTTTTCTAACATTCTATTTACCTCCTTAAATTCCTTCTTTTTTATTTTATGATTAGATTTATCTAAACCTGATGTTTTTATCCTTTTCATGAGACTCTCTTGAATCTGCTGTTTGATATCCAAATTTTCCATTTAGGTCTGGTCTTTTGATAAGGAAGAAATGGAAGTCTCCTACTTCATCAAATCTCCAACTTTTCCCCTAGAAGAGAAGGCTCAGTCTTGCCAGATAGTGAATTCATGACTGCATTCCAAGCTCCTTGCTCTTCAGAATATCTCATTCCAGGCCTTTCAATCCCTTAATGTTGATGCAGGCAGGTTCTGTGTAATCCTTACTGTGGTCCTTTGGTATCTAAATTATTACTTTTTGGCTGCTTGCAGGATTTTCTCTTTTATCTGATATTCTGGAATTTGGTCACAATATTCCTTGGTGTTTTTATTTTGGGATCCCTTTCCAGAATGGATAGATGTAGTCTTTGAAAAGCTATTTTTCCCTCTGGTTCAATGATATCAGAGCAGTTTTCCATTACTTAATCTTGTGGTAATATATCCTGTTTTTTTCTATTCAATATTCAGGAAGCCCAATTATTCTTAATTTGTCTTTCTAGACCTGTTCTCAAGGTCAGTGCTTTTGCTGATGAAGTATTTCATATTTTTCTATTTTTTGGATTATTTTGGTTTTGTTTAACAGATTCTTCTTGTCTCATGAAATCAATAGTTTCCATAGATTCCATTCTTTTTTTAGAGAAGAGTTTTATTCATTTACCTTTTGCAACTCCTGTTCTAAGTGGTGACATCTATTTCTGAAGGAGGTTTCCATTTACGCAAGTGAAGTTTTAAGAGAATTATTTTCTTTTGACTTTTGCCCAGCTGAGGATTTGAGAGAATTATTTTCTTTTTGTATTTGTCCAAATATATTTTCCAAGGATTTGTTTTCTTGTTGTGAGATATTTATTTTTTCCAAGGTGATAATTTTCTCTTTAGTTTATTTTTTCCAATTATCCCAACTGATTTTTAAACTCCTTCCTGATTTCTTCTAGGAAGTCTTTCTGGGTTGTAGACCAATTCATATTGTCCTCATAATTTCTAGATCTTTCTGAGTCACAGTCTTTACCTTCTAGGTTTGATTGTCTTTATTTTCTTAAGATCTTGTTGGGGGGGGGTTGGTTCACAAAGTTTTGGTTTTTGAAATATTTATAGGCTTTGCTCACTGGGTTTAGAATCTCCAAATGGGTCAGTCCCTGCTTACTTTCTCTGAGAGTATGGCTTATTTCTCTGGATTGCCTTTGATCTTCATTTGAGGACCTCTCCCTAGGCCTGTAAGATGGGGAGTGAGGGGCTATAGCAGCATCTGAGTTAACCTTGAACAATGTGGGCTCTGCACTGTGGAGAAAATGTTAATCTCCCTTTCAGCTGAAGACTGAGGAAACTTTGCTGCCCACACCTGAGCCTGGGTGTGGGGGGGTAGGAGTTTGAGGCTTTTACTGTGCTTGTTCTTTGAAGACAACTCCACTATAAGTATGGTGCTCACATTCCAGAGCCGCCAAAACCTTGGACTCTGGCTCCCACGGTCAAAACCTCTGCAACTGATTTTAGGTTAGTCTGGCTTTCATCCTGCCCCAGTATATCAGTTCTCTGCCCCAGGTTCACCCTTGATCTGAGGAGACTGGCCTTTTGGTTATTCTTCCAGTTTCTCTTTCTGAGTTTTGTTAATAGGATTTCAGTTAAATAATTTTCTTTCATATTATTTCTGGTGGGAAACAAGGAGACCTTACCTCAGTGACTGTCTTCTCTCCATCATGTTAGCCAGAAGTTCTAATTTTTCTTTTATACTTTAACTTTAACTTTACTTTTGCCTTCTTTTTTTTTTTTTATCGATTGCTTCCTTCTTCTTTCTTTCTTTTCCTTCCTACATCCATGTTGGGTAGGATCAATTTTTAAATCTAGTTGTGAATGTATGTTCATCCTCTCCTTTCTTTACCTCTACTTTAAAAGTCTTTGTGTTTCTTCACCTGGTTGTATTTTTTTTTTCACTCATCCCTAGATTTATCCATGTGTAGTCCTTTTAACTTATTTATTGTTTTAACACTATCTTGCAGTTACATTCTGTCTAGAAAAATTTACTCCTCTTTTCTGTCTTGCTAGAAGTATACCTATCAAATGTTGATTTAATTATTACTTAATTGATTGATCAAAAATCTACATTGCTGGTTAATATATAGAGTAATGGATCAGTGGATTAGAATAGGTTCAAAGAAACTGCATTAAATGGCTACAGCAATCTCCTATGTGACAAATCCAAAGACATCAGCTTCTTGGATAAGAACTCACTATTTGACAAAAATTGTTGGGGAAACTGGAAAAACACTATGGCAAAAACTAGACATACACACACATCTCACAGTCTGTACCAAAATAAGGTCAAAATAGGTACAGGATTTAGACATAAAGGACAATAACATAGATAAATTAATAGACCAAGAAATTATCTATCAGCTCTATGGAAAGGGAATGAATTTATGACCAAACAAGAATTAGAATGCATTATAAACTACAAAATTAGTGATTTTGCCTATATTATATTAAAAAGCTTTTGGGGGTGGCTAGGTAGCACAGTGGAGAGAGCACTGGCCCTGGAGTCAGGAGTATCTGGGTTCAAACCTGGCCTCAGAAACTTAATAATTACCTAGCTGTGTGACCTTGGGCAAGCCACTTAACTCCATTGCCTTGCAAAAAAAAAGCTTTTGGACTAATAAAATTAATACTACCAAAATTAGAAGGAAAACAGGAACTTGGGAAATAATAGTGATAAATAGATGTACTAATTAATGTCTTATTTCTAAAATATATAGAGAATTGTATCAAATTTATAAAATTATAAGTCATTCTCTAATTGACAAAATGTCAATGGATGTGAATAGACAGTTTTCAAATGAAGAAACTAAAGCTATATATAATCATATGCAAAATTGTTCGAAATCATTATGGATTAGGGAAAGGCAAATTAGAACAACAATGAGGTATTACCTTAGACCTATCAGATTGGCCAAATGAGAAAAAGTGAAAACAATCAATGTTGGAGAAGTTGTGAGAGGTTTGAGACATTGATGCATTGCTGGTGGACTTGTGAACAGATTCAAACATTCTGGAGATCAATACGGAACTATGCCCAAAGAACAATAAAACTGTTCATACCCTTTGACTAAGCAATTCCAATTCTAGGTCTATATCAGAAAGAAATTTTACAAAAAGGGAAAAGTTCTACATGTTCCAAAACATTAATAGCATCTCTTTATATAGTGGCAAAGATTTGGAAATTGAGGGGATACTCATCAATTGGGGTGGCCAAACAAGTTATGGTACATTAATACTATGGAATATTTTTGTTCTCCAAGACCATAAATGGTTGGACTCTAGAGAAGCATGAAATCACTTACAGGATCTGATGTCAAACAAAGGAGCAGAAGCAAATGCAATGTACACATTAACAACATCATTTTGACATGTTCAACCTTAATGGAAGCAGCTCCTCTCAGCAATTCAGAGGCCTAGGACAGCCATATTTGACCAGTTATGGACAATGTTATCTCCATCCAGAGGAAAATAAAAAAATCCCTCAAGATCTGATAAGCACTGTTTAAAAATTATTTCCTATGTATCTTTCCCTTAATACTAATTATTCATACTGAAAATAACTAATAAGTAAACATGTTTATCGAAAATATGTATGTAAACTTCTGACTGTTCACTGCTGAGGGGAAGGTGGTGGGAAGGGAGGATGGTGGAAATTTTGTAATTTAAAAATATGCATGTGCATATGGATGAAAATAATTTATTTAATTAATCTTTTAAAAAAGAAAAAATCTACATTGCCTGTAGTTTCTAAGTACACTTCACCTCTTCTGTCCCATTAGAAGTATAGCAAACCCCTGAAACTTTTCCCCTACATAACATTAAATCAAGCCTCAATACAGACGTTAAAGCTACAGATCCCAACACACACACACACACACACACACACACACAGAGGCACACAAACAAACACACTAATATACATCATAACAAGTTTTCAATTGTACATGTTATAGAAGATCTTCAGTGAAAGTCTATCTTATCTATGAAAAATCAAACCAAAGCCTACCTAGATTGAAGAGTGCAAAAGTCAGCCAGAGGCTTCCTGGCAGCTAGACAACAGCTTGGGCCTTTACAACTTGATAGTAGGACAGCAAGGAAAGTCTAAGCACCAGATAATGTATGAACTTAGGAACACTGGGGCATCAGACAGGCCTGGTATAGGAAGAAGTCATTGCATAAGCAGAAACTAGATCTAAAAGAAGAAAGAAAGTTTGCACAATCAGTGCTTGGACTGCATAGGCAAAATCATACCAAGAAATAAGTCAGGAAACAGATGACAGACCTAGCACAACAAAACTTGAGACTACACTCCCTATAATGCAGGAGCAGAGCTCAACAATCAAAATGAAAATTAAATTAAAAAATAAATAAAAAGACCACTAACTAGAGAAAAGTTACTTTTAGATAGAGTTGATAAAAATGCCATCTCAGAAACAGAAAGCATTGACAAATTATCTAAATGGGAAGTCTCAAATTAGTTTCTGAATTGGGCACAAATCTAAAACCACAAAGAAGAACTTTAAAAACAATTAGATACTAAGCAACTGAGGAAGAGGATAAATAGGAAAAAGAAATATGAGTCATGTAGGGAAATTATGGAATATTGACCAAATAAATCAACTCTTTTAAAAGTAAAAATCACCAACTGGAAAAAGAATGTAAGTCATCAAAAAGTAATATCAATCAACTGGAAAAGGAATGCAATTCATTTAAAAGTCAAAATGATCTTAGAAAGGAATCCAACTCAGCTTAAAGTCAAGTTGATTTAAGTAACTTTAAAGGGAAAGCAATTCAGCAAAATATAAAATTAATCAACTAGGAAAGGAAAATAACTCAAAAATAAAATTAATCAACTGGAAAAGGAATCACAAAAGCTAACTGAAGGAAATAAAACCCTAAATTTTAGGACTGGACAAAAAGAAACTAATAAATCTACATGAAACCATAATTCCATCAAACAGAATTTACAGGCTCAAAAAACTGAAGAAAATATAAATTCCCATATAAGAATAAAACAAAAGGCCTGTAAATAGAAGCAGGAGAGATAATTTATGATTTATTGGTGTACCAGAAAGTCCAGAGCCAAAAAAAAGTTTGAAAAATATTAGTCAGGAAGTCATCATGGAAAACTGCCTTAAAATGCTAGATTAAGAAGACAAGTCCTTTACAGCATACTTTAGAACACATGCAGGAAGAGACCACAAGATAAAAGTTCCAAGGACAATCATAATGAAATTCGATAATTCTCAAATAAAAGAAGAAATAAAAGCGGTTAACAATCAAACATGGGAAGCAAAAATCAGAATTATGGAGGACTTATCAACTTCAACATTAAAGGATTGGAGGGCCAGGAATATGACATTTTGGAAAGCAAAAATCCTTAGATTACAACCAAGAATTACTACACTATAAAATTCAACATATTCTATTAGGGGAAAAGATTGTCTTTCAATGCAAAACAGCATTTCCACAATTCTCTGATAAAAAGATCAGCACTGAAGAGAAAATTTAATCATCATATAGAAGACTCAGACATATAAAAAGGTAAATGAAAATGTGAAAAACTTGCTAGTCAAGAACATTAAATTGCATACATCTCTACAAGGGAAGAAGACATTCATAATTCTTATGAATTCTATTTCTCTTAAAATAGCTAAATACTTAAATAAATGTGAAGGGATTGTACTTTAAGGATATAGGTATGGGTGGTTCTTATTCTTTGTTATCAAAGAATTCCAAAATGACCTCATCATGTGTGGCACAAATACAGCATGTCTGACTGTCACTGATCAGAGCAATACAAGCTGAGAATGCTCTTTCACTGGCCTGACTCAAAAAGTCCAGGTGAACAACTGGGGTGTTTACTTTGAACTTGTGTATCTGATGTTTCCATTGGGCCATTTTAATTCTGCCTTGCTCATAGAGCATTCTCTCTGATAAAGGCATTGTGTGCTGGGTGGTCCTGTGCCAGTATCTCCCATGACTAACAATCAGTTAAAGTTCTTAAGAAATACTTTCAGGGTATCCTAGTATTTAGAGAAATATATTCTCCATACAAATTAATTCATAAGTGATCTTACTTTAGGACATATCTTAGTTAAGGAGGGTTAAAGTACAATAGTGTCAATGAGTGGGTGTATACTTAGAAGGTTTGGACATAAATAGATTAGCAAGAGATCCACAGTTTAGTTAAAGAGGATTTTAGGGCTAAGTTGCTCTCTGTCTCTCTCTAGTGCTGACTGTTTTTATCTTTTTCTCTCTCTATCTACTTCCATCTCTGTCTAGGTCTACCAAGAAACCTTACTAGACTTTTGTTATTCTCCCTATCCTAAATTGCTGGTTGACTCTCTGGGAAGAAAAAAAAAAGTTTTAACTTGTTTACTTAGTAATAATTTATAATAAAATTCTGAGCAGTTTTAAAATTCCAGTGAGCACACAAATTCCTTTGAATTTAGTAACCCTAGATTTCTATCTTTAATTGATGACCCCAAAACCTATCTGCAACATTTTCGTGATCTTAAAGAAAGGGACACACTGAATCTCTCTGAATCTGCTTGAACTCTATGAGCCTTCATCTGGCATGGCTTTGAGGAAGGAAGAGGGAAGAAGAATTTCTTACTTCTTAGGTCCAGAAGCTTAATATGATGTCTTAGCTGAAAATGCAAATCTACACTCCCAATGGTACTTTCCTTAGGTACATGAGTAACAACTGAATTAATATTTTTCTCTGGATCTCTTATACCAAATTACAGCCTGGCACACTCAGATTCCTAAGTGCTCAAGTCCCCAGAAACTCTGGTTATAGGTAACCAGCTGTACATCCCCAATAGAGTCCTGATGCCAGGTCTGATAGCAAGAATTTTCTGGAGCCTGCCTCAACAGAGTTCTCACTACAAGGCATTCAACTCCAAATGGACCCTGAAATGCCCACATGAATCTGGATCCTGAATAATTTTGGGGGGGTGGAGAATGATGCAGAAAATTATAAATGTAGAAATTAATCTTTAATGCAGTTAAATCTCATTAAAGGGTTGTAGGCTCTTTACTCTTGAGATGTAAATTGACCACTAATGTCTCATTGTCAAATATAAATTTTGAATCCTGTCTCCTCATTCCTAACTCCCAGCTTCCAATCTTCTACCTGGTTTTGCTCATGTAAGGGGAACTGGAGGGATTTACCCTTTTGCGCTCAGTGTCCAGATAATGGGAATGTCTATAAATCCTGAGCTGGACCTCCACTCTACCTGGTCTGCTCTCTCTGGCTCAGTCACATCTCCCTGACTATCTTTATCTTTGTCTCTCTTTATCTTCATGTGTCTCTGTCTCTGTCTTCCAAGCAACCTGGTTAGGCTTTTGTTATTCAACCTCTCCAAAAGTGCTTGTTGACTCTCTGGGAGGAGAAAAAGTTTTAATAGGTTTAATTTATTTAGTAATAATTCATAATAAAATTCTGAGCAGTTTATTTTAATGAGGATATTAATATCATGGTTGAGTTCCTAAAAGAGACAAAGGGAGAGAGAGTGTATCCAGTACTTTGTTTGGGAGGAGTTTGGGGCTATGGTTAGAGTACTAAAGAGAAGGGGGGTAGAGATTGTTCTTAGAGGGTCAGGACATGTAAATATCAAGAAGAGATTCTACTTTCCTTCACATTTTGTCTCCAATAGGAGGGAGTGTGCTTGGTGGGGAATAAAAGTTTCAGGAAATGATTTGGATTTTCATGATACTCAGGCTCATGAGGATTGTATGTCCATGGAAGATCCTTGAAAAGGGGGCAAAGAACAAAGTGATTAAAATTTGATGTAACTATTTCTAATGAAACAGAAGAGGAGAAGGTATTTGAAGATTATAAGGTAATGTTGTTTATCAAGTAATCAATCTTTGAACATAGAACTTCTATTTGGATGGATAAAAAGCTTGTATTTCCACAAAAGAGGTTTATCCCTGACAGGGTTAAAACAATAATAACATAAAAGTACTATAATATGAAAAGGCTAGGCATTACTGGATAGATAACACCAGGGAAGAGACATAAAGACCTATCATAGTAGACAGACAGAAACAAGGGAATGTGTGAACACTGAGTAAATCCTACTCTATATATTTGGCCCAGAGAGGAAATAACATACATTCACAATTGGGTTTAAAAAAATCTATCCTATCTTAGACAGAAGGTGGGAGGAGAGGAGAGCAGAGAAGGGGAAAAAAGAGAAGAGGATGATGAATAGGAAGGTGAAGGTAAAATTGAAAGTAGAGTTAAAATTTAAAAGAAATTTACAGGGGTAAGAGAGCAAAATAATGGTAAGGAGGATTAAGAGAAATGGAAAGAGAAAAACATTAATGGAGAAAGATAGCATGGGGCAAAATGCATATTTAGAAATCCTTAACTTATGGGAGAATGGAATGAATTCTCCCAGAAAATGGAAAGGTAGAGCAAAATGGATTAAAAATCAGAATCCTTTGATATCTTGTTTACATGAAAAACATTTGAAACAGAGAGAAACTAGTGCAAACAGGAAAGGCATAAGTAAATAAATCAAGAGTAGCCATCCTGATCTCAGAAAAAAGAAAAAGTAAATACAAATCACATTAATAGGAATAAGAAAGAACACTACATCTTCTTAAATGGCATCATAGGCAGTGAATTTATATCACTATTAAACATACATGCACCAAGTAAAATAGTATCCAAATTCTTAGAGGAGAAGGTAAACTAATTACAAGGAGACATAGACAACATAACTTTAATAATAGTAGACCTCAACTTCCCTCTCAGAATTGGATAAATCTAACCACAAAATAAACAAGAAGAAAGCTAAAAGGATGATGAAAATCTTAGAAAACAGCTATGATAGACCTCTGGAGAACATTGAATTAGGATAGAAAAAAATTATACCTTTTTCTTTGCAGGACTAGATACCTATAATAAAATTGGCCATTCACTAGGGCATAAAAATCAAATGACTAAAGGCAAAAAGAATAAGTGTATTCTTTTCAGATCATGATGAAATAAAAATAACATGTTTAAAGGGTCATGGTATGATAAATAAAAAATTACTTAGAATAAATAACTTAATTTAAAGGATGAGTGGATCAAAAATACCATGGAAATAACCATTTTTTCTAAGATAACAAAGCGTCATCTTACCAAAATTTATTGAATATGGCCAAATTTTTAGGGAAAATTTATATATATTAATATATTTATATTAATAAAACAGAGAAAAAAGGATCCATGAATTGAGTATGCAATTAATTATTCAAGAAAATGAACAAATTCAAGATTCACAGTCAAAAATCAAATCAGAAATTCTGAAAATCAAAGGAGAGATTAATGAAATTGAAAGTAGTAAACCCATTGACCTAAAAAATAAAACTAACACTTTGGTTTATGAAAAAGCAACAAGTTAGATAAACCTTTGATCAATCTGATTAAAAAAAGAAAGTAGCATCAAAATGTATCAAAAATGAAAATTGGAAACTCATCCCAGTGAGAAAGAAATTACATTTTTTTTGGCCAAATGTTTGTCAACAAATTTCACAACCTGAGTGAAATGGATGACTAGTTACAAAAAATACAAACCAAATAGAATAAAAGAAGAAATAAAATATTCAATTAATCTCATTTCATAAAAGGAAATTGAAGGGCAGCTAGGTGATGCAATGGATAAACCCGGCCCTGGAGTCAGGAGCACCTGAACTCAAATCCGGCTTCAGACACTTAATAATTACCTAGCTGTGTGGCCTTGTGCAAGCCACTTAGCCCCATTGACTTGAAAAATCTTTTTAAAAAAAACACAAGAGTATAGGATTAAATGGAGCTTTTTTTAAAATAAGAAGTGATAACTATCAAAAATCATCGACGACTATTATATGTAATGGAGATGACAAGGAGAATGTCCAATATGATCAGGGATAAAAGTCAAATGCCATTATCACTTTTACTATTCTATACTGTACTAGAGATGTTAATTTTAACAATAAGAGAAGAAAATAAATTGGAGGAAATAGAATTGGCAATGAGGAAGCAAAACTTTCCCTCTTCGCAGATATGATGGTATACTTAGAGAACCCTAGAACACATTGAACAAACTACTTGGAATAATTAAGAGCTTCAGCAATGAAGCAGGATATAAAATAAATTCACATAAATCATCAGTAATGACAAGAGATACCATAATTCCCTGTGTATAAGACACACCTTAATTATGGGGTCTGAAATTTGAAAAAATTGTATTACCTAAAGTAAATGAATTCATGTTTTAATCATCATAAAATTCATACAACTACTCATCACTATCAAAACTCCCATCCGTTAGCTTGTCCTCCTCTGTGTATGATGATGAATCATTATTTAAGAGAGTCTCTGACTGATATCTTGCCTGTGCTCTGGTCTGTGTGTATGCATGCTTAATCCATTCTGTTTCATCAAGCTCAAACACCAAATGTGTCTTCCTTTTAAATCAGCAATTCTTCTTGCCACATGCTGAACCATCTTTTTGTACACAGGAATTCCAATTGCCCTTTGCTCTTCAATCCATCTCTTCAATTCCCTCTCTGAATCAGGTTATTTTGCTGACTTGCCTCTTAATATCTTCTGTCTTGGTGTTTTCAGTAAGTTTCTTCTTTCCATTGCCAGTCTTGGATTGTGTTCTCAATTGGGGAAGGGCCCGATTTGCATTCAGCAGGACAATTTTCATTCACTTTTACAAACTGGATTACTCTTAACTTGAGTGCAGCACTGTATAAAAGTCATTTCTGAGCTATTTCTGGGCAAAGCATGGCAAAATATAACCTAATATACTGGTAACAAATGTGAAACAATGAGTGCAAAGACAAGAGTGAAAAAATTGGAAATACAAGTAAAAGAATCTACATCAATGTGCACAAAAGCAAGTGGAAAAGAGCGGGAAATGTAAGCAAAAAAAAAAAAAAATCTGCAATCACTGTATAAGAGTCTCCCAGTATTTAGACCACAAATTTTTCCCAAAAAAAAGGTATGTCTTATACATGGGGAAATACAATAGCAATAGAAACTTCATTATAATTACCAGCAGACAACATAAAATTCTTAGGAATCTACTTCCCAAAACCAACCCAGAAGCTGTTTGAATGCAGTTGCAAAACAATTTCACATGAATAAATTCAGATCTAAATAATTGGAAAAATTTCAATTATTTTTGGTCAGACCAAGCTAACATAATAAAAATTATAATTTGAACCAAATTACATTACCTATTCAGTGTCATCCCAAGCAAACTACCAAATCATTGTTTACATAACTAGAAAAAATAGTTAAACTTCATCTGGAGCAACAAATAGTCAAGAAAATCCAGGGACTGATGAAAAAAAAGTTAAAGTGACCTAGTTACACCAGATCTAAACCTATACTATAAAGTGGCAGATATCATAACTGCCTGGTACTTGGAGAGCAATAGGGAACTATGCCCAGAGAGCAATAAAACTGTTCATACCCTTTGATTCAGCAATTCCAATTCTAGACTTACATCCAGAAGAAATCTTAAAAAATGGCAAAAGTCCCACATGTTTCAAAATTTTCATAGTAGCTCTTTTTGTAATGGCAAAGAACTGGAAATTGAGGTGATGCTCATCATTTGGGGAATGGTTACAAAACTTATATGAATACTATGAATATTATTGTTCTATAAGAAATCATAAATGGTTGAACTTTAGAGAAGTATGGAATGAGTTATAGGATCTGATGCTGAGTGAAGGGATCGGAACCAAGAGAACAATGTACATATTAACAACAACATTGTGAGCTCATCAACATTGATGGAAGCAGTTCAGAGGGCTAGGACAACCACATGTGACTGACTATGGATAATGCTATTGCCATTCAAGAAAAAGAAAACAAAACAAAAAGAGAATCCTTCAGAATCTGATGAACATTTTATACAATCCTACCTCCTCATACTGAAAATGACTAATCTCTAAATATACTAGTCAAAAAATATGTATATGGAAATGTTAAACTGCCTGACTGTAGGCAGGTGGGAAGAGAGTGTGGAAGAAAATTTTAGCTTAAAATATGCATATGCATTTGAAGGAATGGTGAAAAAAAAACTTTCCTAAGATGCATTTGGAAAAATAAAATGTCAATTAAAAAACTGCCTGTACTGGTTAAGAAATATAATAATGATCCAGGAAATTAGGACAGGTACAAAAGAAACAATAGTAAATGTCTATAGTTATCTGCTGTTTGACAAACTTGAAGACATTAACTTTTGATGATAGCTGTTGGGAAACCTGGAAAATAGTATGGTCAAAGTGATGTAGAAATTCACATCTCATACCCTATAACAAAACAAGATCAAAATGGATATAGGATTTAAACATCCAATGTGACACCATAGATCAAGTAACAGACCAAGAAATACTCCAACTGTCGGAACTGTGGAAAGGGAAGTAATTTCTGACCAAATAATAAACAGATTACATTATGAATTGCAACATTGGTTAATCTTGACTATAATATATTAAAAAGGTTTTTATTAATTTTAGAAAGATTTTATTTATTTTGAGTTTTGCAATTTTTTCCCCCAATCTTGTTTCACTACCCCCACCTCCCACAGAAGACATTTTGTTCATCTTTACATCATTCACATAGTATGTATTGATCTAAGTTGAATGTGATGAGAGAGAAATCATATCCTTAAGGAAGAAACATATAGTATATGATATAGCAGAATTATACAATAAGATAACATTTTTTTTAAAATACAGGTAATAGTCTTTGGTCTTTCTTTGAACTCCACAATTCTTTCTCTGGATACAGATGGTATTCTCCATCACAGATACACCCAAAATTGTCCCTGATAGTTGCACTGATGGAATGATCAAGTCCATCAAGTTTGATGATCAATCTATGTTGCTATTAGGGTGTACAGTGTTCTTCTGGTCCTTCTCATTTCACTCAGCATCAGTTCATGCAAATCCTTCCATGCTTTCCTGAATTCCCATCCCTCCTGGTTTCTAATAGAACAATAGTGTTCCATGAAATACATATACTACAGTTTGTTAAGCCATTCCCCAATTGATGGACATTATCTCAGTTTCCATTTCTTTGCCACCACAAACAGAGCTGTCATGAATATATTTGTACAGGTAATGTTTCTATATATGAATAGCAAGATGCAGCAGAAAGAGCTAGAAAGAGAAATCCCATTCAAAATAGCTTCAGACAATATAAAATACCTGGGAGTCTACCTATCAAGGCAGCCTCAGAAACTTTTTGAAAATAATTAAAAAACAGTACTCACACAAATAAAATCAGACTTAAATAACTGGGAAAATATCAACTGCTCATGGATAGGCTCAACAAATGTAATAAAAATGACAATTTGACCAAAATTAAACTACTTGTTTAGTGCCATACCAATCAAAATTCCAAAAAAAAGTATTTTAATGAGTTAGAAAAAATTGGAAATAAATTCATATGGAGAAATATAAAGTTGAGAATCTTCAGGGATTTAATGAAGAAAAAGTACAAAACAAGGTGGCTTAGCCCTATTAGATCTAAAATTTTATTATAAAGGATCAGTCATCAAAACTCTCTGGTATAGGCTAAGAAATAGAATGGTGGATCAGTGGAATAGACAAGGTGCAATAGCAGGAAATGATTATACTAATCTGTTGTTTAAGAAACCCAGAGTACAGCTATTAGGATAAAAACTCTGTCTTTGAAAAAATATCTTGGAAAAATTGGAAGTTAGTATGGAAGAAACTTGGATTTAACCGATACCTCACACCCTATACCAAGATATGATCAAAATGGATATAGGATTTAGACATAAAGAAGCAATAATATAAGCAAACTAGGAGAACAAGGAGTAGTTTACCTGCCAGATCTATTGAAAGGGAAGCAATTTATGACCAAGGAAGAGATGGAGAATGTCATTAAAAATAAACTAGATAATTTTGATTACATTAAATTAAAAAGCTTTTGCACAGACAAAACCACTGTTACCAAGATCAAAAGAAATGTAGTAAATTTGGAAACAATTTTTACGATTAGTGTTTCTGATAAAGGACTCATCTCTAAAATATACAGCTAACTGAGTCATTAATAAAATGTTTTTGAAAAATATAAAGCCAATGCTTCCAAGATTAGAAGGAAAACATAAGTTTGAAAAAATAGGAATTCTAATAAATATCTCATTTCTAAACTATATAGAGAATTGAATCAAGGCTATAAATTTACAAGTTGTTCCACAACTTTTAAAAGGTCAAAGGATAATGAAGAGACAATTTTCAAAGGAGGACATTAAAGCTATATGTAATCATATTAAAAAAACTCTACCTCACTAGTTATTAGAGAAATTAAAATTAAAATCACTATGACATGCCATCACACTGGTTAAGTTAACAGAAAGGGAAAACAATCAATGTTTGAGGAAAGAATTACAGAAACTGATTTTGAGACAAAGGAGCTAAAATAAGATAACATTATACATATTAAGCAAAACATGTGAGTTGATCAACTATGATGAATTTAGCTCTTCATAGCAGTTTAGTGAGTTCATACAAGCATGGGAGACCTATTATGGATGATGTCATCTGTATCCCATTGGAAAAAAAAGAAAAGACCCCCAAAACTTACAGAATCTGAATGAGTATTATGTCCACTTTTAAAAAAATCTTTTATGTATTTTTCCATCCTATCCTATGGTTTCTTTTCTTTTTCCCTTGGCAAACTCTTGATACACAAAATGACTAATAGGTAAACAGGTTAAACACAAATTTACATACAATATTTTCACAATACTATTTTCCACTGAGGGTAGAGGGGTGGGAAGGGAGGTGAAAAAAGTTTGTTAGTATAAATATGCAAGTGAATGAATGCTGAAAAACATAAAACATATAATTTGAAAAAAATGAAATACCAATAAAAAGCAATATATACTTCTAAAGGGTCATAAATCACACTATTTATACTGCCCCCTCCTTTCAAATACCCAAGATGGACACACAATCCTCATGAACCAAAACATCATGCAAAATCTTTCATTTCATAAACCAATTGTACATCCTGCCCTCCCCAAGAATAATCCCTCCAATTGTCACCATATAATCAAGTAAAACAGCATTGTTTGATTATCTTTCATGTCCAGTTCCTCTAAGTAAACTCTACCTCTTTCTCAATGGTAAGCCAACCATAGCCCTACAGTGTATTGGGTATACTCCCTACCCCACCCCTAAATTACTCCAACTATAACACTATACACATCAGTGATTAAATTATGGAATAAAGCTAGATAATTTCCTGATTTCTTTTTGTCCAACCCTTCCAAGTTTAATCCCATTAGAGCAATCCTCTTTAACTAAATTATATAATAAAGTTATGTTATTTCATGATTTAATTATGTATAGATTCTCTAAGTACTCTTCCTCAATCTCAATAGGAAATAAGACCTTCATAATCAACATTGCTTCATGTCTCATTTATACTTGTCATCTTAGTACAACCACTTCACATATATTCAACCCTTTAACTATCCTAAGAGGAATACAGTGATCAAGAGTTATAGCTTTTTTCTTCCCCTATGAGTATATGTATAGTTTAATGCTCTGTCTAGCATTTTTTACCCTTTATGTTTACCTTTTAATGGATCTCTTGAGTCTTGTGTTGGAAGATCAAATTTTCATTCCCTTCTGATCTTTTTATCAGAAAGTTTTGGAAGTCCTCTATTTCATTGAAAATTTTTCTTTTTCCCTGACAGAAAATGCTGAATTTTGCAAGGTAGTTAATTCTTGGTTGCATTCCAAGGTTCTTAGCCTGTAGAAATATAATATTCCAGTTCCTTTGATCCTTTATATGAAAATTTATAAGTTCTGTGTAATTTTGACTGTGCTTCCTTTGTAATTTAAATGCTTCTCTTTGGATGTTTGTACTATAATTTTTAGTTGAGAATTCTGAAATTTGGCTGTTATATTCCTTGGAGTTTTTATTCTGGGATTTCTTTGTGCAGGTATTCTGTATATTCATTTTTAAAGCTTTTTATTATGTAAATATTTTATTTGTTTTCCAATTATATAGAGTTGTAACTTCTACTAAACATTTTTTGGTAAAGTTTTGAATTTTACAATTTTTCCCCCTCTCACCCTTCCTTCCACCCCTAACCTCAATAGAAGACAACCTGAAAACCTTTAAATTACTTCCAAGCTATGAATTGATCACAATTGAATGTGTTTAGAGAAAAAAATATGCTTGAGGAAAAAATAAAATATTAGTGCAAAATTATATAGTACATAAGACCACTTTTTTACAAAATTGAAGATAATAATTTTTGGTCTTTGTTTAAGCTCCACAGTTCTTTCTCTGGATACAGATAGTATTCTTAATTACAGATACCCTAAAATTGTCCTTGATTATTGCACTGAAGGAGTGAGCAAGTCCATTAAGTTTGATTATCACCCCCAAGTTGCTGTTAAGATATATAAAGTTCTTCTGGCTCTGCTCATATCACTCAGAATCAATTCATAAAAGTTTTGTCCAAGTTCTCTGAAATCCCATCCTCCCTGATTTCTAATAGAACAATATTGTTCCATCACACAGATATGTATGTGTGTGTGTGTATATATATATATATATATATATATATATATATATGTATATATATATCTATATATACATATAGATATATACATATATATATATATATATATATATATTTCACAATTTGTTTAACCATTCCCCAATAGATGGACAACCCCTCGATTTCCAATTCTTTGCCGCTATAAACAGAGTTGCAATGAATATTGTTATAAAAGTGGTGGTTTTACCTTTTTTTCATGATCTCTTCAGAATATAGACCCAGTAGTAGTGTTACTAGATCAAATGGTATGCCCTTTGGGCATAATTCCAAATTGTTCTTCACCAAAAATGGATTAGATTTCCCAGATTTCCCACATCCCTTCCAACATGATCATTGTCCTTTCTGGGCATATTGGCCAATCTGAGACATGTGATGTGGTACCTCAGAGATGCTTTAATTTGCATTTCCCTAATTAGTAATGACTTAGAGCAATTATTCATGAGACTGTAGATAGCAATAATTTCTTCATCTGCAAATTGCCTTTGCATATCCTTTGACATTTGTCAATTGGGAAATGGCTTGGTTTTTTCTTTTTTTATATAAATTTCACTCAGTTATCTTTATATCTTAGAAATGAGTTCTTTGTCAGAAACACTAGTTTCAAAAATTTTTTCCAATTTACTACATTTATTTTGATCTTGGTTAGAGTGGTTTTGATTGTGCAAAAGCTATTTAATGTAATGTAATCAAAATTATCCAGTTTGGTTTATATGATTTTCTCTATATCTTCTTTGGTCATAAACTGCTCCCTTTTCCATAGATCAGACAGATAAACTATTCCTTGTTCTCAAAGTTGGCTTATAAATTTTTTTTTATAAATCTTGCACCCATTTTGATCTTATCTTGGTATAGGGTTTGAGATGTTGGTCTAATCCAAATTTCTAACGTACTATTATCCAGTTTTCCCAGCAGTTTTTTTGAAGAGTGAGTTCTTATCCCAGAAGCTGGACTCTGGGTTTTTTGAACAGCAGATTATTATAATCATTTCCTGCTGTCTCTTTTGCACCTGTCTATTCCACTGATCCATCACTTTATTTCTTATCCAGTACCAGTCAGTTTTGATGACTGATGCTTTGTAATATAATTTTAGATCTAGTAAGACCAAGACACCCTCTTTTGTATTTTTTCATTAAATCCCTTGATATTCTTGACTTTTCACTTCTCCATATGAATTTATTTACAATTTTTTCTCACTCACAATTTTTTTTAGATGTTTGATTGGTATATCACTAAATAAGAAGTTTAATTTAGGCAAACCTGTCATTTTTATTATATTAGCTGAGCTTATCCATGAACAATTGATATTTTCTCAGTTGTTTAAACTTGATTTTGTTTGCGTGAAAAGTATTTTATAGTTACTTTCATAGAGTTTCTAGGCAGGTAGACACTCACGTATTTTACATGGTCTCAAGTATTTTTAAATGGGATTTCTCTTTCTAACTCTTGCTGCTCTGTCTTGTTAGCAATATAAAGAAATGCCGAGAATTTGTGAGTTTATTTTATATTATATAACTTTGTTAAAGTTGCTAATTTTTTCCAGTAGCTTTTTAGATGATTTTTTTAGGGTTCTCAAGGTAAATCATCATGTCATCTGCAAAGAATGAAAGTTTTGTTTCTTCCTTCCCAATTCAAATTCCTTCAATTTCTTTTTCTTCTCTTATAACTAAAGCTTACATTTTTTAATACAATATTAAACAGGGAAAGCTAGGTGGTACAGAGGATGGAGCACTGTCTCTGGAGTCAGGAGGATTTACTATGACCATTTCGAAGTTACTCCTGGAATGCAGTGCTGGATCAATATTAGGAAAACTGTTAGTATAATTTACTATTTTAAAAACAAACTTAGCAGAAAACATATGATTGTTTCCATAGATGTTGAAAAAGCCTTTGACAGGGGGCAGCTAGTTGGCACAGTGGATTGAGCAAGGACCCTGGAATCAGGAGTACCTGAGTTCAAATCTGGCGTGAGACACTTAATAATTCCCTATCAGTGTGGACTTGGGCAAGCCACTAAACCCCATTGCCTTCCAAAATCTAAAAAAAAGCCCTTGAAAAAATACAGTACCCATATCAATTATAAACACTAGAGAGCATGGGAATAAGTGGATTGTTCCTTACAATGATAAGAAGTATCTATCTGACACCATTAACAAGTATTATATAGCTTCCTGCCCCTCCCCACCCCTCAGGCAGACAGATGGGAAGCAGGGTGTGGTATGGGGTAGAAGGGAGGAGGAGTAGGGGCCTCAAGATGGTGGTCCAGAGGTAGGCAGACCCGGAAGCAGCCACCAGACGCCAAGGCTCCTGCAAACTCGCTGCCCTGGGGCCCTCACTGTCTCCGCTATGCTGCCAGTTGATAGGACCCTGCGGAGAAGTATGACCACCTGTGTCAGCATGCCTGCCCTCTACTCTGTGATTTAAGAAGTCAGTTTTAAGAAGCCCATTGACAATTCCTGAGACTAAAAGGGATGTTGGGACCAGGACAAGACTTGTTGAGTGCTGCTTTGAGTGAAAGTAGAATTAGTCTAAATGATCTTTTTGATATTGATTGTGGATACCTAGGCCTTACATCTCCAACACCGACTCCATGTGTTCAGCAGCCCCAAACACCATCTACTACAACTTTTGTGCTGAATCAAATAAATCAGTTTCCAACTTTGGGAAGCACAATTGTGATGACTAAAACCACACCAGTAACAACTACAAGACAAACTATAACTTTAACAAAAATTATCCAGACTTGCACATGATTCAGCACCAGCAGTCCATAATGCTTTGACCATCACACCTTCAAAGGACCAGAACCAGCTGAAAGATCTGCTGAAAAATAATCATCTTAATGAACTTATGAAACTGAAGCCAACTGCTAATACTCTTCAGCCAGTGGCAACTGCAGCCACTGAAGTCAGCAATGAAATAGTCAAGAAAGAAGCTTCTAATAAAGAAGTTGCCTGAAAATGAATAAATGGTAGCAAAATGAGAAGTTTTTCACCCATTATGAAAGTACCAGTGGTTAAAGATGAAGAAGATGAAGAAGAAATGGACCATGAAGAAACCTATGCAGAGTACATGCCAATAAAATTAAATATTGGCCTTAGGCATCCTGATGCAATAGTGGAAAACAGTTCTTTATCCACTGTCACACCTCCTGAGTTTTGGTATAAAATACCTATATCTGAAGAAAGCATTTATAATGGTTGGTAATTGGCATTACAACTTGAAGCTGTCATATATGCTGTTCAGTAATATGAAACATTTGTACCTTCAATACCAAAAGAATGAAAAATTAGAAGAAAATGTGAAACATTTCATTGAAAAAACAATTGATAGGAAAACAGATTCAGAAAACATAGTTTAAAAATTATTGGTTTACCTGAAAGTCATGATCAGGAAAAGAGCCTTGACATCATTTTTAAAGAATTCGTAGAGGAAAATTGCCTAGATATCCTAGAAGCAGAGGGCAAAATAGAAATTGAGAGAATCCACCGATCTCCCCCAGAAAGAGATCCAAGAAAAACAACCCCAAGGAATATTATAGCCAAGTTCCAGAACTCCCAAGTCAAAGAGAAAATATTACAAGCAGTCAGAAGGACACAATTCTAATATTGTGGAAGTGCAGTCAGGATCACACAGGACATAGCAGCAACTACATTAAGGGCTGATGGGGCTGGGAATATAATATTCTGGAAGGCAAAAGAGCTCGTAATGCAACTGAGAATCAACTCCCCAGTAAAACTGAATGTCCTCATCCAGGGAAAGAGATGGATTTTCAATGAACCAGGGGAATTTCAAATGTTCCTGTTAAAATGTCCAGAACTGAGCAGAAAGTTTGATCTTCAAATATAGGACTCAGGTGAGGTGGAGAAGTGTAAAATATGAGGGATTTAATGATGATGAACTGCATGTATTCCTGCATAGAAAAATGATACTAATAATTCTCATGAGAAACTTCTCATTTAATAGAGCAGATAGAAGGAGGTTTTATAGATGAAGCACAAGAGAGAGATGAATTTGAAGATATAATATATTGAAAAAATGGAGTCAATGGCTAAAAGGGAAATGTAATGGGAGTAAAAGAAAGGAGAGGTGGAATAGGCTAGGATATTTCATATAATAAGTTTCTTTTTATTACAATGAGCTATTGCAATGATATGGAAGGGGGGAAGTCAAGGGGGAATGAGAGAAAATTCACTCTCATCAGAGGTGGCTCAGAAGGGAAACAGTATATATATATATATATATATATATATATATATATATACTCAATGGGGTATAAATATCTAGAGTAAGAAGGAGAGAAGGGGGATAGGGGAAAGGTCAGGGAATGTGAGTGATGGAGGAAAGTGTGGACAGTTGGGGAGAGTGGTCAAATATGACATTTTCTTTTTTCATTCTGCAAGGGGCTGGGATTGGATGGCCTGTCTGGGACCACAAGCCTGGGTGTTTGTTGGGACTTAGGGGTGGTATGTGGGCTGGGGTCCTCTTGTCTCCAGGGCCGGTGATCAGCATGCTGCCATTCAGCTACCCTACAGAACATTTAAGAGGAGGAACAGAGTGAAAGGAGAGAGAAAGTATAGTGTAGGGTAGTGGGGAAATACAAATGGAAGGAGTTGTGATCAGCAATGGCAACAGTTGAAAAATATGGAAGTAGCTTTTGTGATGGACTTATCATAAAGAATGTGATCCACCCACAACAGAGCTGATGGTGTTAGAACATAGACTGAAGCATATTATTATTATTATTATTATTATTATTATTATTATTATTATTATTATTATTTTGGTATTTGCAAGGCAATGGGTTGGGGGTGACTTGCCCAGTATCACAGAGCTGGATGAGTGTTGGGTGTCTGGGGCTGAATGTGAACTTGAGTGCTCCTAACTCCAGGGCTGCTGCTCTGTCCTCTGGACCACCTAGCTGCCCTTATTATTATTTTTTAATTTTAATTTTAATTTTTTTTCTCTTTGCTTTATATTCTTGCTCATGAGGGTCTATATTTTTTGGAGGAAGGGGTATTATGATTACTCTTAAGCAAGAATATTTTAGTAATGTATGAAAAATCATCATATGCACAAAAATAAAAATAAATACAAATTTAAAGAGAATTTTAAAAAGTGGAATAAAAAAAAAAAAAGATTTCCTTCCATCCTCCCTTCCCACCCACCTCCTCCCATCAACAGCATAAAGTCAGGTTAGCATTGTTCTTATGTATTTTTGATATGCAAGTGTACAGAAGGTCCTTTTCAGTATGAGGAGTAAGGATTAAAGGAAATAGATACAAAAGATATAATTTTGTAAAATGATAATCAGATTCTAAAGGGCTGTTTTTTGTTTTGTTTTGCTTTCTTCCTCTGGATTTGCATAACATTGTCCATAGGTGTTCTAATAAGGTTGTCCTATCTCTTTGAACTATTGAGAGGAGCTGTTCCATCAAGGTTGATAATTTTACAATGTTGTTCAAAATATGTACAATGTTTTATTGGTTCTATTCCCTTCACTGGGCATCAGATCCTTTAAGTTATTTCATAGTCTATTAATTTATCTACGGTGTCATCCTTTCTGTCTAAATCCTGTACTCATTTTGATATTATTTTGGTATAGAGTGATATGTGTATTTTCATATACATAGCATGCATGTATTTATACACTAAGTTTTCTGTGGAAATGCAACTTATCCATGAGGGAAATAGGAAGGGAACTGGGAAAAGGGAAAACAAGTAAATGATAAAAGGGAGAGTGGACTAAGGAGACAGTGGTTAGAAACTAAATAGACTTTTGAAGAAGAATAAGAGAGAAAGAAAAGAGAGAATAAAGAAAGGGGTAGAGAGGCAGAGAGAGAACAAGATAGCCAAGAACAAGAGCAAGAACAAGAAAAACAAGAAGAAAATGGGACAGAGGGAAATACACTGTTAGTAATCATTCACAGTGAATGTAAATTGGATTGGCTCACCCAAGAAATTAAAACAGTAGAATAGATTAGAAATTGGAGTACAATAATATGTTGTTTGCAAACAACATACTTGAAACAAAGATACACACAATTCTAAAAATAGTATATATACTAATATATACTATACTATATATATATATATATATATATATATATATAATATATTTGCTAATATACCTCAAATGAAAATTATCTTTTAAGGCTTTTACAAGGCAATGGGGTAAAGTGGCTTGCCCAAAGCCATACAGCTAGGTAATTATTAAGTGTCTAAGGCCAGCTTCGAACTCAGGTACTCCTGACTCCAGGGCCGGTGCTCTATCCACTGAGCCACCTAGCTACACTGCTCAAATGAAAATTATTTGAAAAAAAATCAAGGGTAGTTTGCAATCATGAACTCAGAAAACAATAGTTAAAATAGACATAATTAAGTGAGATAATTAGGAAAATTACATTATTCTAAAAAAATCCCCCCAGATAATAAATATCAAAAATTATTGCAAGTTTCTTTGACAAATGCCTCATTTCTCAAATATATACTAAGATTAGAAGGGTATGTGGGTATTTATTCAGGAGGACTAGCAAATTTGGTGTGAAGGCTTGCTAAACCTATTTCAGGTAGCTCACCTCCTTTTCATTTTCACCTGGCACTCAACTCTCACCTTTGTCTCCAAGAAACAGCAGTGTGCACTGCAGCCACCCTTCAATAATGATTGAGGATAAAATAGATTGAGGATAAAAATGTTCTTTAATTTTTTTATTTATTTAAGGCAATGGGGTTTAATTGACTTGTTAAAGTTCAAACAGCTAGACAATTTTTAGTTTTCTGAGATCAGATTTGAACTCAGGTCCTTCTGACTCCAGGACTGGTGCTCTATCCACTGTGCCACCTAGCTGCTCTGAAATAACATGCTTTAAACTGGTATTTTTGTTAGAGGGATGTTTGCCTCAAGGGCATGAAGACTTTCCCTGGAGAAATGGGGAAATGAGAACAACTTGTTCCAATAGACATGAAAGTAGTTAAAGTAGATTCTGTTAGTACAATTAGATCTTGGTCAAGCATCAAAATAGGATGATATATGCCATCATGGGTCAACAAAATCATTCTGACATATAATACCCTCCTAAACTTGGATGACTCCAGATGAGAAAATGAGATTGATGACTTTGTGAAACTTTGCATCACTTAAATCCAATTCGTGCATAACCAAAAACATTAACTTGTGCTGTCATTGATCCTCTTCAAAAATAAAAGAAAAGTAACAAAAATAGATTGTAGAGCTGAATAAAATTTATAAAACTAAGATCTATTCCCCTGTTGATAAAAGCTCAAGGAATATAGAGACAATTTTCAAAAGAAATCAAATATCAGTATAAATCAAAACTACCTTTAGCTATGTGAAAAATTACAAATATTCCTATTGAATAGAAAAATGCAAATCAAGAAAGCTCTAAGATACCAATTCACATTTATCAGAAATGATAAATGCAGGAAGGGATGAGGGGAAAATAGATGCATTGGTTGTTGTGTCAATTTATCTAAACATCATGGAGAATAGTTTGAAGTGATAACCAAATTCTTATAAAACTGTGCATATCCTTCGACACAATAATATTTCTACGATGTCTGTAATCAAAGAAGATGAAAGAAATAATTTTAAAAATATATTTATGTATAACAATATTTACAACAATTCTTTTTGTTGTGGGAAAAATTGGAAACTGAGGATATGCTCATGAATTGGGGAATGGTTGAACAAATTGGGGCAAGCAATTGAGATAGAGCAATTACTTTGCTGTGGAAAAGGTATGTCATTGGTTTCAGAGAAACAAATTGGTGAGACCTATATGAACTTATATAAGGTGAAGTGAGAAGAACTGGGTTATCATTGAACATAGTAACAGAAATCTGAGTTATAATCATCTATAAGGTACTTGACTAGTCTTATCAATAAAATGATCCAAGACATTTGTAAATGGATCATGATAGAAAAATGTTATCCAACTCCAGCGAGAGTACTGATGTACTTTGAGAGTGAATTGAAGTAAAATTATGCAAATATAGAAATGTTTTGCATGATTTCACACCTAAAGTGGATATTTCTTCCCCTCTCAGTAGAGAGTGTTGGCAGAAAGATAAAAAAAATTTGGAACTCAATACTCAATATTTAAAAAGAAAAGAACACTGAAAATGATAAAATAATGTAAAAGTCCCAGATATTTTTCTTAAAGAAATGGCTATTTACTTTATGACTTAATTTTCCTACCTGTAAAAGCAAAATGTTTGTGAAATTGTGACAATAATTCTCATTCCTTCTGATCTTAGTCAATTTGACCCAGTGTTGCAAGTTACTCAAATCCTGATTCAGCATTCCAATATCCCTTCCGAAATTCAGCAAATTTGATTGATAAGCACAGTCTCTGTGTCATAATTTAAATCATATACTCCACTGATTTTGCTCTTGGGTGATATCGAAAAATATATCAATATACACAATAGCATCTTATATAATTCCACCTTTTTTAGAGTAAAATACTTTTAATTCTTTCATTTGGGCTAGTGTCTATTTGTAAGTTCAAATAGGTAAAGTTTCAAGAAAGAAAAAAATAAAGTTGCAAACATCATATGAATCAAAACAATTTGGAGTGTAGCTTTGGCAGTCTCAGGAGTTTTGCAAAAATTACAGTGCTCTTCCTTACAGGAGTACCACTCCTTAAATGGAAGCCCTGTTGCTTTTCACCTTTTCACCATATTGACTGGTTGGTCCCCTACAGAACACATATTACTTCTATTGTTTGTCTCTGTCAAGATGCTTCTTGAGTACTACTATTAAGCTGCAACCATCTACTCTCAAATTGAATAAATACAGTGACTTCCTCACCTAGAGTCAGCTCTCTGAATCCTACCTGTTAGATATCCTGCAATTGCCCTATAAATAAGGGCTATTTCCTGAACTTGGAAAATAAAATCCAACATGGTATCACTGTGTACTGTGTCATACCTTAAGTATTTGCTGCCAGAAATCTCTTTATAAGCATTCATTGAACAGTGCAGGTTGTGTTGAAGGACTGATCAGTAACTTTCAGCAGATAACTTGTTTCTTGAAATTTCAAATAGTATTTTCAGCCAGTAAATTAAAGGTTTGTGAAGGGGTGCCAAGGGAAGAATGTCTCAGGTGTCCTCATGTGATATTCACTCAATATTATAGCAATCTCTATAATATAATGCTATAAAAGTTCTGTTCAAATTTTTACTTCCTACTCTCTGTGACAAAAAAAAAATTCTTGCAATATAGCCTCTCAGAAATTTATTTTATAATTAATTTTTGGTTAGAAACTATAGAGGCTTAGATTTTCATGGAAACATATTATCTATATCTGTATCTGTATCTGTATCTGCATCTGTATCTGTATCTGCATCTGCATCTGCCTCTGGATCTGGATCTGGACCTGTATCTGGATCTGGATCTGCATCTCTATCTGTATTTGCATCTGCATCTGCATCTGCATCTGCATCTGCATCTGCATCTGCCTCTGTATCTCTATCTGTATAAGTGGCTTGCCCAAGTCCATACAGCTAGGTAATTATTAAGTGTCCAGAGTCGGATTTGAACTCAGGTACTCCTGACTCTAGGACTGGTGCTCTATTTACTGCTCCACCTAGCCGTCCCGACATAATATATTTTAAAATGCATTAAACTTTTATTTCTGCCTTTCTCTGACTATGTCTATCTCTTGGCTTCTGTCTCTCCATCCCTCTCTTGCTTTATCTTCTCTCTTCCCCTTTCTCCCCCTTTCCTTTTCCATTTCTTTCTTTTCCCTCATTCCCTCTCCTTTTTCTGTTAACTTATTTCTCCATTTATCTTTTTTCTCTCCTTCCATTTTCTACTCCCTTCCAATTATGATCTGTCTGTCAAAAAAAAACAAAGTGAGGCCTAAAGCACTTTGGTGATTTATATATTTAGAAGATTAGGATAATATTGATATTGACTGCAATTTCAATTGAACAGGGAACTTATAACAAATCCAGTCTTAATGTCTTGAACACTAAGAGAAAACTTCCTTTCCTGTCAAGATACAGTTAATTCTTGGTCAGTTACTTATTAACTAAGTCTCCTTGCCTCTCTTGAGAGAATTCACATATTCTACAATCAATTACTAAGCAAAATACCAAAGCCAGCACTGGAATATGTCTATCAAATTATTGAGGAGAAAGTAAATATGACAATCATAACTAGCACTTGGATACAGCATTTTAAAATTTGTTTGCTCCCTTAGGGTCATCATTTGATTCAGGCAGTACAAGTATTATTGCCTTCACTTTATAAATTAGGAAGCTTGGTCTCAAAAAGATTGTGTGGGATATCCTGTTACCATCACTATGATGGAGGGAAGCTAAGAAGTTATCAGAGCTTCTCCTAGTTTCCCTCTGATACAACTTCAAACGAAATCTCTACATAGACTCTGAAGTGACAAACAAAACAAAAAATCAGAATAAAATAAAATTTCCCCTCAAGATATCATGGAGCACTTTCAGGGTGAAGACATGATGGCATTCTGAAGCTACCATGCTCTCTCAGCTGCATCACATTAAATGAAGTCTTTATGCAGATATTAAAGCTATAGACCCCACCACACAAAAAAAAAAATTGAAAGACCTTTTCAACTGTAGAATTCATGGAGGATTATAAGTCAAAGCCTGTCACACTGGGGAAAAAGGGGAAGTAAAGCTCAGTTAGGCAGGAGTATGGGAAAGTCAGTGGGGAGTTTCCAGCCACAATGCAGCTCAAGACCTGGCATCTAGACAGCTGTCAGATCCTTCCCCAGCTTGATAGCAAGATAGCAGGAATGATCCTATCACCAGGGAAAGTCTTGAACCTGTGAACACATAGACAACAGACAGAACTGGGTTGGGGAAAAAACTGCTTCATAGCCAGAGCCTGGACATAAAGGTGGAAACAAACCTCTACAAAGGCATTGCTTAGGCTGCATAGCCACCATCTTGGAAAGCAATAAGACAGGAATCAGAACTTAGTCCCCAGCAAAAAATGTTGTGACTATACTCTCTAAACCCCTGGACCAGAAGCTCAAAATCAACATTAAAAAAAATAAAAGACCAATAACTAGAAAGAAAATAAAATGAACTCTCAGAAGAATAAAAAGTGACAAATTACATACATGGGAAGTCCCAAAGGTGTTTATGAATTGAACTCAAATCCAAAATCTCATAGAAAGGCTTAAAAAATGATTTTAAAAACCAAAAAAAGTGAGGAAGAAAAAAAATGGAAAAAAAGAAATGAGTTCCATGGAAGAAAATTATGAAAAAAATTTGAAAAAAAACCAATTCCATTAAAAGTAGAAATGGTCAACTGGAAAATGAATTTATGCTACAAAAAATGAAATTGGTCAACTGGAAAAGGAAAGCCATTCAACCAAAAATAAAATCAACCAAATGGAAAAGGAAACACAAAAGCTAAGTGAAGAAAATAAAATCCTAAATAATAGAATTAGACAAATAGAACCTAAGGAATATATGAGATACCAAGATTCTATTAAAAAAGAATCAAAGCAGGGCAGCTAGGTGGTTCAGTGGATAGAGCACGGGCCTTGGAGTCAGGAGTACCTGAGTTCAAATCCAGCCTCAGACACTTAATAATTACCTAGCTGTGTGGCCTTGGGCAAGCCACTTAACCTCATTGCCTTGCTAAAACTAAAAAAAAAGAATCAAAGGGTTGAAAAAATTGAAGAAAACATAAAGTAACTCTTATGAAAAACATAGAACCAGGAAAACAGGTCCGGGAGAGGAAAATCAATGAATTATTTGCCTTCTAGAAGTCCTAGATCAAAAAAAAAAGAGCCAGGAAAATATCATTCAGGAAATTATGGGGGAAAACTGTAAAAATATATTAGATCAAGAAGAAATAATATTCATTAAAAGAATTTACAGAGCACCTCTAGAAAGGGAATTCAGGATGAAAACTGCAAGGACTGTCATAGGCAAATTCCAGAATTATTAAATAAAGAAGAAAAACTGCAAGCTGACAAAAAGAACCAATTAAAAAAAAAACAAAGGAAGAACAATAAAAACTACATAGGACAGATTTTGGGGGAATAGTGAAAGTGGTGGTGTGAAGCTAACATACTCCTGGAACTTTTCCCTACCAAAGAAAATGAAACCTCTATTGTGACATTCAAGCTACAGATCCCACCAACTAAAAAAGAAGACTCAAAGAATCTTCAGGGAAGGTCTATCTCATTCAGGGAAAAGGGGAAGTAAAGGCCAGAAGACAGGAGAGCAAGAAAGCCAGCTTGAGGCTTTTAGACACAGTGAAATCCAGGTCCCACAGCTTGAAGAGTGCAGAGGTCTTTGTTAGCTAGACAGCAACACAGTAGGTAGGATCTCAATCACAAACAAAGCCTGAACTCTGGGAACACTGGGGAAAAAGACAGAACTGGGTTGAGAATAAGGCATTACTGAGAATCTGAACATAAAGGAGGAAACAAACATTAGTAAAGACAAGGCTTGGACTGCATAAGCAACATCTTGGCTAGTAACAAGCCACAGATCAGACCCCAGTCCCTGCAAAAGAAAACAAAACAAAACAAAAAAACCTTGGATATATACTCCATATACCCCAGGAGCAAAGCTAAAGCCATAAACAAGATCAAAAAAAGCTAAAAGAGCATTCACTATAGAAAGCTACTTTACAAAGATAATAATAATCCTATTTCTGAAGAAGAAATTAGTGAAAAATCATTCACAGGGTAAGTCTCAAAACAATCTATGAACTGGATTGAAATACAAAAGCTTATCAAAGAGCTGAAACAAGATTTCAAAAACTGAGAAGAGAGGAAGAAGAAAGATGGAAAAAAGGACTGAGTCATTAATGAAAATTATGAAAAATTGACCAGATAATTCAACATCTGTATAAAGGAAAGCCAAAAATTAATTGAAGAAAATTAAATTCTAAATATTATAATTAAACAAATAGAAACCAATAAAACTACAAGACTACAAGATTACATCATACAAAATAAAAAGGCTGAAATAATTGAACAAAATGTAAAGTACCTTTTAGGAAAAACAAATAACCAGGAAAATAGATCTAGGAGAAGAAATCTATGATTATCAATTTACATCTATCAAAAAAGAAGAACCTGGAAAAATCATGCAGGAAATTATTAGGGAAAAACTGTTCAATCTGCTAGGACAAGGAAAAAATATAATTATTGGAGGAATACATAGAACTCCTCCAGAAAGAGACCCCAGGATAATAACTCCAAGGGATATTACAGTCAAATTACAGGATTCTCAAATAGAGGAGAAAGTATTGCAAAGCAGCAAAAAAGAAAACAATTCAGATACAAAGGACACACAGTCAGATTCACATTAGACTTATCAGCCTCAACAATGAAAGACAAGAAGACCTAGAATAAATACCATATATCAGAGAACAAAAATTCTGTGATTATGACCCAGAATTTAGTATCCTGCAAAATTCAACATAATGCCATCGAGGAAAAATATGAATGTCAATGAAATGGAAGACTTCCCGAATTTCCTGACACAAAGACCAAAACTGAATAGAAAATGCAATTGCCAAATGCATGACTCTAGAGTTGCATAAAAAGGTCAATGAAAAAAGGAAGGAAAAAACAAAACAAAACAAAAAATAACAAATGTTGCTCAAGACCCATCAAATTGTTTACAATGCTAAAAGGGATGATATACCTCTAATTCTACATGACATTTGTTCTCCTAGGATAATTAAAGGGTCAAATATAATTGAAGAATTTGGACTTAAAGTTAAGTGTAGAGTTGGATCTTGTCTCTCAATTAAAGAGTTTCAAGGTGATTTCATTATATGTGACACAAAAAGCTTTGGTGAAAATCAGTGTTGTTAACTTTAAATTTAAGTGTCTCATTATCCTTTAACCCACATGAACTCTGCAGTGCTGACAAAGAGTAGCACTTGCTCTGAGAAGGGCATCATAAACTGGGTGGTCTAGAGTTAGTGTCTCCCATAACTAATAACCATTTTCAAAGTTCTCAAGTGAGATCTCTGGAACCTCTCAATACTGAGAACTCATCAATATTCTTGTAGTTAATTAAATCAGTTTGAATTAATACTTATCTCACTTAACAAGGGATTAAGAACCCTGGTTTGGGAGGGGAAGGTAAAATGTAAGAGATAATAACCCTGGGGTAGGGGAACAAACAGTTCAAGAAATTAAATGGCATTGGATGATACTTTGGCTCATGAGGAAGATCATGTGTCCTTGGAGAGTACTTGAAAAGGAATAAGGTAAAAAATGATTGGAATTATAGTTTGATGCAATTTGAGATAATACTACATATCAAAGAATCAATCTGTGGTGATAGTTTTATCTCAATATGAGTTTATCAAGCAATCAACTTATCAAAATGTGATTGAAGATAACTAATTAATAGCACTTGAGAGATAAATAATACAAGATGTAGAGGCAGAAAGATTTATAATTTTAGAGGGAAAGGAAGGACAGTATGAACCCCAAGTAAAAGCAACTCAATACATTTGACTCAGAGAGGGAATAAGATACATTCACACTTGGGAAAGACTTCCAGTCAATATGATAGAGAGAAAATAGAGACTGTGATAGGTGCTCTCTCTAATCCTAAAGAAATGACATGAGAGAAAACCCTTAATAGAAATTCGATCAACAAAACCCAGAAAGAGAAACTAGGAGAGCAACTACCAAGAGGGTCTGTTTCAGGGGACTGTGGGTGAAATGATAGACTAGAACAGAGGATCACCTGTGGGGATTGATGCTGGTGGAGTCACAGAAATAATTACTCAGGACCTGGCTGCAGCAACGTTAAGGGATCAAAGGGCCTGGAATGAGATATTCTGAAGAGCAAGGGAGATTGGAATGCAGGCAAGAATATACTACCGGGCAAAGCTGAGTCTTCTCTTCCAGGGAAAAAGATGGACATTGGATGAAAATGTAGACTTCCAAGATTTCATAATGAAAAGACCAAAGCTAAATAGAAAATTTGGACATCAAACAGGAGCCTCAAGAGACACTTGAAAAGTTTTTGTAAAAAGCTGCTATACAATACAATAAAACTGGATATATACTCACTTGGGAGAAAGAGTCTCATAACTCTTGAGAATTGTAATTCTATTAGAGAGAATAAGCATAGCCAAAAATGATGCACACTCATAACTTTTCTGTGACTCAGATAGAATAATTTAAAAACAAAACCTCCTTAAAAAGGGGGGGGCAGTAAGGAGAAGTGTGGTTGCAGGAAGACTAAATGGGGTAAATCTCATTACATCAAGAGTTACAATAGACCTATTGCAATTGAGGGGAAGAAGGGAGGAGGTGAGAACCACCTGAATCTTCATCTCCTCAGACTTGGCTTAAGATTAATTTAGACACACTTAATCAAGTTAAGAAACTTATCTTACGTTTCAAGTATTAAAAGGGGAAAAGGGGAGGGTGGGATGGGGAGGTGGAGAAAAAAGGGGAGCTAACAGAAGGAAGGGGAGAAGGGGAAATGGGAAAGGGGGAAAAAGGAGAGGGGGAGTCGACTTAAGTGGGCAAACACACTGAAGGTAGTGGTATTCAGAAACAAAATACTGGGAAATATGGATAAAGTGAAAGAAGGGAAAAATACAAATAGAGGGAAGGTAGCATGGAGGTCAATAAAGAGTTAGCAACTGTTACTTTGCATGTGAATGGGATGAACTATCCCTTAAAACATAAGCAATTAGCAGAGTGGATTAAAAGCCAGAATCCTACAATATGCTGCTTACATGAAAGTCATCTGAAACAGTGATAAATATAAAGTAAACAAAAGTTTGGAGTAAAATATATTTTGCTTCACCTTAAGTGATAAAAGCAGGGGTTGCAATCCTTATCTCAGACAAAGTAGCTTCAAAAATAAATAGTATTAAAACAGATAAGTAAGGAAGCTATATCCTCCTAAAAGGTACCACAGACTAAAGTAATCTCAATACTAAATATGTATGCACCCAATCAAAGTGCTTCCAAATTCTTAGAGGAGAAATTGAAAGAGCTACAGAAAGATATAGACAACAAAACTCTACCAGTGGGAATCATCAAGCTCCCACTCTCAGATTTAGATAAGTTGAATCATAAAATAAACAAGAAGGAAGTTAAGGAAGTAAATAGATTGTTAGAAAACCTAGATACGGTACACCTATGGAGGAAATTGAATGGGGATAGAAAGGAATATACTTTTTTTCAATAGTTCATGGCATTTGCATGAAAATTGAACATGTAATAGGACAATAAAAACCTATTGATAAATTGCAGAAAGACAGAAATATTGAATACATCATTTTCAGATTATTATGCAATTCTCTGCCAGGGAGATATAGACCCAGAACTAATTGGAAACAAAATAACCTCATTTGAGAGAATGAGTTAATCAAGCAACAAATTATAGAAAGAATTAATGATTTCACTGTAGATAAGGACAATTAATGATAGAATATACCAAAACCTATGGGATACATTCAAGGTAACTGTCAGGGGATATATTATATCTTTAAATGCTTACATGAATAAATTAGAGAAAGAATAAATCAATGAACTAAATCTGGAACTAAAAAACTAGAGAAAGAACAAATTATAAACCCCCAATTAAACACCAAATTTGAAATTCTAAAAATTAATGGAGAACATAATAAAATCAAAAGCAAGAAAACTATTGAACTAATAAATAAAACCAAGAGCTGGTTTTAAGGGAAAAATACCAATATAATTAGTAGATCTCTGGTCAATTTGATTTAAAAAAAAGGAAGAAGAAAACCAAATTGCTAGTATCATAAAAGAAAAAGGTGAACTCACCACCAATGAGGAGGAAATTAAAGTAATAATTTGGAGTTACTTTCCCCAACTCTATGCCAAGAAATTTGTCAATCTAAGTGAAATGGACAAATATTTACAAAATTATAAATTGACCAGATTAAATGAAGAGGAAATTAAAAACGTAAATAACCCTATCTCAGAAAAAGAAATTCAACAAACCGTTATCGAACTCCTTAAGAAAAAATATCCAGGGCCAGATAGATTCACAATTGAAAAGGTACTATTTTATCCAATCCTATATAAACTCTTTGGAAAAATAGATGGAGATGTAACTCTGCCTAACTTTTTATGATGCAAATATGGTGCTGATACCTAAACCAATAAAGGTTAAAACAGATAAAGGAAATCATAGATCTATCTCCTTAATGAATATCGATGCAAAAATCTTGAATAAAATCTTAATAAAATGATTACAAGTTATCACTAGGATAATACATTATTATCAAGAAGAATTTATCCCAGTAATGCAGGGTTGGTTTGATATTAGGAAAACTGTTAGTATAAGTAATTATCTCAGTAACATACCTATCAGAAATCATATGATCATATGAATAGATGCAGAAAAAAAATTTTTGATAAAAAATCACCCATTCCTACTAAAAACACTAGAGAGTGTAGGAATGAATGGACTGTTCATTAGAATAATAAGCAGTATCTATTTGAAACCATCAACAATCATTATATTCAATGGGGAGAAAATAGAGGCATTCCCAGTAAGCTCAGCGATAAAACAATAAACACTACTATTCAGCATCATATTAGAAATATTAGCATCAGCAATAAGAGAAGAAAAAGAAATTGGAGGAATTATAATAGGGAAGGAGACAAATCTCTCACTCTTTGCAGATGACATGATGGTATACCTAGAGAATCCCAAAAAGTCATCTAAAAAACTACTAGAAAGAATTACCAACTTTAGCAAAGTAGCAGGATATAAAATAAACCCTCATAAATCCTCAACATATCTATCTATATCTATATCTATATCTATATCTATATCTATATCTATATCTATATCTATATCTATATCTATATCTATATCTATATCTATATCTATATCATCTATATCTATATCTATATCTATATGTACATCTACATCTACATCTACATCTATATCTATATCTATATCTATATCTATATATATCTACATCTACATACATATACATATATATATATATATATATATATATATATATGTATATATCTAACAAGATACAGCAGAAAGAGCTAGAAATAGAAATCCCATTCAAAGTAACCTCAGGTGAAATAAAATACCTGGGAGTCTACCCGCCAAGGCAGACTCAAAAACTTTTTTAAGACAACTAGTCTCATGTAAACAAAATCAGATCTAAATTCCTGGAAAACATCAACTCTTTATGCATAGGTTGAACTAATGTAATGACAATTCTACCAAAATTAAACTATTTGTTTTGTGCCTTAACAATCAAAATCCCCCCAAAATGCTTTAAATGAATTTCAAATGTTGTAAGGAAATTTATATAGAAAAATAAAAACTCAAGAATTTCCAGGGACTCAATGAAAAAAAGTGCAAAAGAAGATGGCTTATTCCTAAATGATCTAAAATTATATTATGAAGCAAGCATCAGTCCTCAAAACTGTATGGTACTGGCTAAGAAAGAGAGTTGTGAATAAGTGGAATAGACTAGGTAAAATAGCAATAAATGATTATGGTAATACTCTGTTTGATATATCCAAGGTTTCCAGCTATTGGGATAAAAACTCTCTCTTCTATAAAAAACTGTTGGGAAAATTGGAAATTAGTATGTAAGAAACTTAGATTGTACCAACACCTCAATCCCTATAACAAGATAAGTTCCAAATAGATATAGGATATAGACATAAAAACAATATTATAAGCAAACTAGAAGATCAAGGAATAGTTTGCTTGTCAGATCTATGGAAAGGGAAACAGTTTATGACCAAGGAAGAGATAGAGAACATCATTCAAAACAAACTAGGAAATTTTGACCACATTAAATTAAAAAGGTTTTGCACAGACAAAACCACTGTAACCAAGATGAAAAGAAATGTAGTAAATTTGGAAACAATTTTTGTAACTAGGTTTTCTAATAAAGGAATCATTTCTAAAATATACAGAGAACTGAGTCATATTTTCAAAAAAAACAAGCCATTCCCCATTTGACAAATGCATAGGTAATTTACAGATGAGGAGACCAAGTCAATCCATAGTCATATGAAAAATATTCCAACAATGATAAATGTTGGAAGTGATGCAGTAAATCTGGGACACTAATAATTGCTGGTGGAGTTGTGAACTTATTCAACATTTCTGGAGAGCAATTTGTTACTATGCACAAAGGTCAACAAATAAGTGCATGCCTTTGACCCAGCAATACCACTACTGGGTATATACCCTGAAGAGATGATAAAAAAGAGTAAAAACATCATTTTTACAAAAATATTTATAGCAACCCTGTTTGTGGTGGCTAAAAATTGGAAATTAAGTGAATGTCCTTCAATTGGGGAATGGCTTAAAAAACTGGTATATTTACATCATGGAACACTATTATTCTATTAGAAACCAGGATGGATGGAAATTTGGCAAAGCCTGGAAAGACTTGCATGGCATGAACTGATGCTGAGTGAGATGAGCGGAACCACAAAAGCATTGTACACCCTAAATGCAACATGTGAGTGGCAATCAACCCTCATGGACTGGCTCATCCCTTCAGTGCAACAGCCAGACACACTTTTGAACTTTCTGCAATGGAGAATACCATCTGTATTCAGAGAAAAAATTATGGACTTTGAACAAATACCAATGAATATTGCCATCAAATGGGGGGGGGAAGCAATATATTATTAGGTAATTTTACTATCTCATACTTTATTTTTCTTCCTTAAAGTTATGATTTCTCTATCATCACATTCAATTAAGATCAATGTATAACATGAAACCAATCTCAGCACTAGCAAAATGCCTTCTGTGGAGAGTTGGGGGAGGGAAGCAAGAATGAGGGAAAATTGCAAAACTAAAAATAAATTTAAAAAAATCTTTCCTAAAAAAACAAAACAAAAGGGGTGGCTAGGTGGCGCAGTGGATAAGAGCACTGGCTCTGGAGTCACGAGTACCTGAGTTTAAATCCAGCCTCAGATACTTAATACTTACCTAGCTGCGTGGCCTTGGGCAAGCCACTTAACCCCACTGCCTTGCAAAAACCTAAAAAAAAGTAAATATAAATAAAAAGTAAAAACAAAACAAAACAAAAGAAGATACAATCACACATGGGTTTAAAAATCTATCCTCAATTATAGGGAAGAGGGGAACGATTGGGAAAGGGAATGATAACAGAAGAAGGGACTGATAAAAGGGAAGGGGGAGGACTAAGTAAAAATTAACTGAAAATTAAATTTTTAAATAAAGGTTAGTGGGGAGATGGAGAAAACTTTGGAGAGGATGAATAAGAAGGTAGAAAAAATATAAATGGTTAAAGAAAGCACTGAGAGGGGCGGCTAGGTGGCATAATGGATAAAGCACCGGCCCTGGAGGCAGGAGTACCTGGGTTCAAATCCAGTCTAAAACACTTAATAATTACCTAGCTGTGTGGCCTTGGGTACCCCGTATGCCTTGCAAAAAACCTAAAAAAAAGCACTGAGCAAAATACAGAATTAGTAAGCTTAACTGTAAATGTCAATTGCATGAACTGTCCCAAAAATTGAAAGAAGAGATCAGAATGGATTAAATGCCAGAATCCTACAACATATTCTCTACAAGAAACATATTCAAAGCAAAGCAATACATACAGGGTAAAGGTAAGAGGATGGAGCAAAATATAATATGCTTCACCTTAATTAAAAAAATAATCAAGTTTAGTGATCTGAATCTCATATTAAACAAAGAATAATTGATCTCATTAAAAGAGATAAGGAAACAAATTACACATTCTTTTTTAAATTTATTTTTATTAAAGATACTATTTGAGTTTTACAATTCCCCCCCCATCTTGCTTCCCTCCCCCCACCCCCCCCCACAGAAAGCACTCTGTCAGTCTTTACTTTGTTTCCATGTTTTACCTTGATCCAAATTGGGTGTGATAAGAGATAAATCATATCCTTAAAGAACAGAAGTCTAAGAGGTGACAAGATCAGACAATAAGATATCTGTTTTTTTTCCTAAATTAAAGGGAATAGTCCTTGAACTTTGTTCAAACTGCACAGCTCCTTATCTGGATACATCTGGCACTCTCCTTTGCAGACAGCCCAAAATTGTGCCCAATTGTTGCACTGATGGAATGAGCAAGTCCTTCAAGGTTGAACATCACTCCCATGTTGCTGTTAGGGTGTACAGTATTTTTCTGGTCCTGCTCATCTCACTCAGCACCAGTTCATGCAAATCCCTCCAGGCTTCCCTGAAATCCCATCCCTCCTGGTTTCTAATAGAACAATAGTGTTACATGACATACATATACCAGAGTTTGCTAAGCCATTCCCCAGTTGAAGGACATTTACTTGATTTCCAATTCTTTGCCACCACAATCAGGGCTGCTATAAATATTTTTGGATAAGTAATGTTTTTACCCTTTTTCATCATCTCTTCAGGGTATAGATACAGTAGTGGTATTTCTGGGTCAAAGGGTATGTACATTTTTGTTGCCCTTTGGGCATAGTTCCAAATAGCTCTCCAGAAGGGTTGGATGAGTTCACAGCTCCACCAACAGTGTAGTAGTGTCCCAGATTACCCACAACCCTTCCAACAATGATCATTATCCTTCCTGGTCAAATTAGCCAATCTGAGAGATGTGAGGTGATACCTCAGAGAACCTTTAATTCGAATTTCTCTAATAATTAATGACTTTGAGCATTTTTTCATATGGCTATGGATTGCTTTGATCTTCTCATCTGTAAATTGCCTTTGCATATCCTTTGACAATTTGTCAATTGGGGAATGTCATTTTGTTTTAAAAATATGACTCAATTCTCTGTATATTTTAGAAATGAGTCCTTTGTCAGGATCATTAGTTTTAAAGATTGTTTCCCAATTTACTACATTTCTTTTGATCTTGGTTACATTGGTTTTTATCTTTGCAAAAGCTTTTTAATTTAATGTAATTGAAATCATCAAATTAGCTTTTGGTGATGTTCTCCAACTCTTCCTTAGTCATAAACTGCTCCCCTTTCCATAGATCTGACAGGTAAAGTAATCCTTGATCTTCTAATTTTTTTTAGTATTATTTTAATGCCTAAATCCTCTAAGGATTTGGATCTTATCTTGGTAAAGGGTATGGGTGTTGGTCTAATCTAAGTTTCTTCCATACTAACTTCCAATTATCCCAGCCATTTTTATCAAAGAGGAGTTTTTATCCCAATGGCTGGAATCTTTGGGTATATCAAACAGCAGATTACTGTAATCATCTCCTGCTTTTACACCTAGTCTATTCCACTGGTCCACCACTCTATTTCTTAGCCAATACCAGTTTTGATGACTGATGCTTTATAATACTGATGCTTTATAATATAATTTTAGATCAAGTAGGGATAAGCCGCCTTCTTTTACACTTTTTTCCATTAAGCTCCTGGCAATTCTTGACTTTTTATTTCTCCATATGAATTTACTTACATTTTTTCTAACTCATTAAAGTAATTATTTGTAATTTTGATTGGTAGGGAACTAAACAGATAGTTTAGTTTTGGTAGAATTGTCATTTTTATTATATTAGCTCTTCCTATCCATGAGCAGTTGATATTTTCCCAGTTATTTAAATCTGATTTAATTTGTGTGAGAAGTGTTTTATAATTGTTTTCAAAAAGATTCTCAGTCTGTCTTGGCAAATGGACTCCCAAGTATTTATATTGTCTTAGGTTACTTTTGAAAGGGATTTCTGTTTCTAGCACTTCCTGCTGTATCTTGCTTAGACATATAAAGAAAAATTGAGGATGTATGAGGGTTTATTTTATAACCTGCAACTTTGCTAAAATTGCCAATTGTTTCCATTAGTTTTTTGGATAATTTCTTGGGATTCTCTAGGTAGACCATCATGTCATTTTCAAAGAGTGAGAGTTTTGTCTCTTCCTTCCCAATTCTAATTCGTTCAATTTCTTTTTCTTCTCTAATTGCTGATTCTAACATTTCTAATACAATATTGAATATCAGTGGTGATAATGGGCACCCTTGTTTCTCCCCTAATCTTTCTAGGAATGCCTCTAGCTTCTCCCCATTGAATATAATGCTTGTTGATGGTTTCAGATAGATCCTGCTAATTATTTTAAGGAACAGTCCATTTATTCCTGCATTCTCTAGTGTTTTTTTAATATAAATGGATGCTGTATATTGTCAAAACTTTTTCAGCATCTATTGATATGATCATATGATTTCTGATGGGTTTTTAGTTGATATGATTGAGTATACTAACAAAATTCCTAATATTGAACCAACACTGCATTCCAGGAATAAATCCTACTTCAGCATAATGTATTATCCTAGTGATAACTTGTTGTAATCGTTTTGCTAAGATTTTATTTAGGATTTTTGCATCTATATTCATCACGGAAAAAGGTCTATTATTTTCTTTCTCTGTTTTAACTCTTCCTGGTTTAGGTAAGAGCACGATATTGGTTTCATATAAAGACATAGGCAGAGTTCCATCTTTCCCTATTTTTCCAAAGAATTTATAGAGAATTGGAACCAATTGTTCCTTAAATGTTTGGTAGAATTCACTTGTGAATCTATCAGGCCCTGGAGATTTTATTTAGGGAGTTAAATAATGGCTTGTTGAATTTCTTTTTCTGACATAGGGTTGTTTAGGTATTTAATCTCTTCTTCATTTAACCTGGGCAACTTATATTTTTGTAAATAGTCATCCATTTCACTTAGATTATCAAATTTATTGGCATAGGGTTGGGCAAAATTTAATTTTGAATTATTACTTTAATTTCCTCCTCATTGGTAGTGAGTTCACCTTATTCATTTATGATACTAGCAATTTGGTTTTCTTATTTCTTTTTTTAATCAAATTGACCAGAAGTTTATCAATTTTATTGGTTTTTGCATGATACCAACTTTGGGTTTTTATTAATTCAGTGGTTTCTTTGCTTTCAATTTTATTAATTTCTCCTTCAATTTTTAGAATTTCTAATTTAGTATTTAATTGGGGACTTTTGATTTGTTCTTTCCCTAATTTTTTTAGTTGCATGTATAGTTCATTGATTTCCTCTTTCTCCAATTTATTCTTGTCAGCATTTAGAGGTATAATATATGCCTTGAAAATCGCTTTGAATGAATCTCATAGGTTTTGGTATGCTGTTTCATTATTATCATTATCTAGGATAAAATTCTTTCCATAATTTGTTTTTTGGTCCACTCATTTCTTAAAATGAGATTATTCAGTTTCCAATTTGTTCTGGTTCTATATCTCCTTGGCCCAGTGTTGCATATGACTTTTATTGCATTGTGATCTTAGAAATAGGTATTAACTATTTCTGCCTTTCTGCAGTTTATCATTAGGTTTTAATGTCCTAGTGCATGGTCAATTTTTGTATAAGTTCCATGTACTCCAGAGAAAAATGTATATTCCTTTCTATCCCCATTAAGTTTCCTCCATAAGTCTACCATATCTAATTTTTCTAACAATCTATTTACCTCTATGGAACTATGCCCAAAGAGCAATTAAAATATTCCTTAACTTTGACCTAGCAGTTGCAGTTCTAGGTCTATATGCAGAAGTCCCTCTGGAAGCAGTTCTTTTAGTAGAGGCAAAGAATTGGAAATTGAAGAGATGCCCATCAATTGGGTACTGGATCAACAAATTATGGTACATACATGCAATGGAATATTATTTTTCTATAAGAATCCATAAATGGTTGGACTCTAGAGAAGCATGGAATAAGTTACAACATCTGATGCAGAGCAAAGCAAACAGAACCAAGAGAAAAATATACACATTAATAACACTGTGAGACAGTGAAACTTGATGGAGTCAGCTTCTCTCAGCAGTTCAGAGAGCTAGGACAACCATTTTAGATAAGGCTGTGGATAATGTTATACCTATCTAGAGAAAGAAAAACAAAACAAAAGCAAAAACAAAATACCCTTCAGAATCTGATGAACACTTTAAAACAATTGTCTCTTATGTATCTCTTTCCCTTAATCTTAATTCTTCATACTGAAAATGTCAAATCTGTAAACATTTATCAAAAATATGTATGTATAATATTAACTTGACTGTTTACAGCTGAGGAGGGGTGGTGTGAAAGGAGGATAGGAGAAAATTTTATGATTCATAAATATACATATAGATATATGATGAATGTTAAAAAATAAAATAGATGAACTTTTGGGGGAAAAAAAACTGCAAAGGATTTATCAGACCCAAACATTGTATAGCCTAGAATATGATGTTCCAGAGGGCCAAGGACCTTGAATTACTACCAAGAATTTACAACTATACAAAAATCAGGATATATTATCAGGGGAAAAGATGGATGTTCAATGAAATAGAAGACTTCCCAAATTTCTTGATAAAAAGAGCTGAACTGAACAGAGAATTCCATCTTGAAATGCACAACTCAAGAGATAAATAAACAGGCAAATAGGAAAGGAAAATAAAAACCGAAGCTAGTGAAGAATAATGAATTTTACACAATTCTAAACAAGATAGTACTTAAAATTCTTTAGAATTTTATGTCTCTTAGTATATTTAAAAGTTTGAATTATAGTTGAAGTAATTGTACTTGGAAGATATGGGTATGGTTGGTTCTTGTTCTTCATTCATATAGAAGACTACGGCGACATCACTATTTTTGAGGCAAATTACGTTGCATCTGATTGGTTGATTAGAACAATATGAGCTAAGAATTCTGCCACAAGCAGGGCACAAGTAGTCCAGGTGAATATTTGGGGTATTTTCTCTAAACTTATGTATCTCATATTTCCCTTGAGGTATTTTTATTCTGCTTTGCTCATATAGCTCAGTATTTTCTCTAATGAAGGCATATTATTCAGGGTGGTCTCGTGCCACTGTCTCCCATGCCTTAATATCAGTTCTAAATAGCTTAATAGATACCTTCAGGGTGTCCCAGTACTTACAATACTAATTGTTTCTGTACATAATTGCATCAGAAATGACCTTACTTTACTAGATACTTATAGGTTTGTAGTACAATATGGGATCTTCAGTGGGAGCATACTTCGACAGGTTAGGTATAAAGAGAATAGGAAATGATCTTGTCTTAATCTAAACTTTCATTAATGAGAATTTTAGTACTATGGTTGGGGTGATAAAACGACAATGAGAGAAAGTGTACCTGATAGAGGGCGAGAGTTTATTTAGAGACCACAGAATAACATCATGATGAGATTTTTAATTTTTTGTACTTTGACTTCAATCGGGGGGGTACACCATAAGAAGGGTATAAATGTTTCATAAAATAATATGACTTTTCATGATACTTTGACTCTTGATTATTGTATGTCTATGGTGTTGACATGAAAAGGGGGTGAGTTATAAAAAAGAATATAATTTGATCTGAGAAGTGTATTTCTATTGAGACAAAAGAGGAGAGGTACTTAATGAATATTAGGCAATTAATTAATAAAGAAATCAGTCAATCATCATTTATGAATAGTCCTTCCAATATAAATTAAAGGCAGAGAAGATGGGGTTGTGAAGCTACCATGCTCCCAGAGCTTTTCCCTACAAAGCAAAATGAAGTCTATGCACATACATTAAAGATCCAAATCCCACAAAGGAATAGACATGATCAAAAGAAGTTTCCAATGTTAGTGAAAGTCTGTCTCTTTGGGGGAAAAAAGGGGGAAGAAAAGTTCAGTGTGGCAGGAAAACAAGAAAGTCAGTGGGAGGCTTTTAGCCACAGTAAAATCCAGGTCCCAATAGCTTCAAAACAGCGTAGGCCCCAACAGCTAAATAGCAAGCTAGCAGGGAGAGTCCCAAACCCAAATAAAGTCTGAACCCTGGGAACCCTGGGGAAAAAGATAGGATTGGGTTGGGAAGAAATCCAGAAATAGGAAGGATGTGGACACTGGAGGAAATAAACCTCTGAAAAGGGAAGTCTTACACTGCATAGAAAATACCATGGCCAATGATGAGCCAGGGATCAGATCCCAGTCCCAGCATAAAAAAAACCTTGCATCTATACTTCCTATACTCATAGAGAAGAGCTCAAACAATAAATTTGGAACAAAAAATCTAAAAAAAAAGCAAGGTACTTTGCAGATAAAGATGATAACAATGCCATTTGGGAAGAAGAAATCAGTCTCAAAAGAGACTGGGGAAGTCCCAAAAGGGGAACTCTCAAAAGAATCAGTAAATTGAATTTAAATTTAAGAGTTCATAGAACAGCTTAAAACATAATTTAAAAACCAAAGAAGAGAGGAAGAAATAAAATGGAAAAAAGAAACAACAGTTATGCAGGAAAATTAGACCAAAGAAATCAACTTCTTTAACAGTAAAAATAACCAGCTAGAAAAAGAATATAACTCTTATTTTAGAGGGTTTTTTGCAAGGCAAATGGGATTAAGTGGCTTGCTGAAGACCACAGAACTATACATTTATTAAGTGTTTGAGGATTGATTTGAACTCAGGCACTCCTACTCCAGGGCCTGTGTCACCTAGCCGCCCCTAAGAATATAACTCTTCAAAAAATAAAATTGAACAACTGGAAAAGGAAACACAAAAGGTCATTGAAGAAAATAAACCCCTAAAAATTAGAATTGCGCTAATAGAAACCAATCTATGATACTCCATAATTCTATCAAACCAAGTAAAAAGGTTGAAGAAATTGAAGAAAATGAATATTACGTGTAGGAAAGACAAACGACCTGAAAAATAGATCAAGAAGAGATAATTTACAAATCATTAGACTTCTAGAAAGCCTGGATCAGAAAAAGAACCTGGAAAATATCTTGCAGGAAATTATTCAAGAAAACTGTCCAAATCCAGTAGAACAAGAAGACAATGTAACCATTGAAAAGACAGACAGACAGACAGACACACACACACACACACACACACACACACACACACACATACACACATGCACACATACAAACAAACACCAAGACAGGACTCCTCCAGAAATAGACCCCATGTTGAAACCTCCGAGGGCTGTTATAGACAAATTCAAAAATTCTCAAATAAAGAAGAAAAGACTGCAAGCAGCAAAATGGAAACAATTTAAATACAAAGGAAAGACAATTAGATTTACAAGGGACTTAGTTTCAAAATTGAGGACTTGGAATTCCATAAATCAGAGGACAAAGTACATGGGTTCACAACCAAAAATTTACTACCCCGCAAAATTCAACATATACCATCAAGGGAAATGATAGAGATATTCAACAAATAGAGGACTTCCAATATTAGCTGAAAAAAAAGACCAGAACTGAACAGAGAATTCATGAACTAAATATGTGACTGAAGAGATGCATAGAAAGGTAAATAAACAAAAAACCCTGAGAAAAATCAGCGCTATCTACTGAACTTAAGTGCCTCAGTTTTCTTTGCTCTACTTTGCTCAAAAAACCTAATACTTTCTCTAATGAGGATATCATAATCTGGGGGCTCCTGCAACAGTGTTTCACCTACTTTAAAATAAATTATAAATTTTAAGAGAGACCTGCAAAGTGTCTCAGTTCTTCGAACACTTTGAGACTCTATAGTTAATTAAATCAAGGTTGGACTTATTCCAAACTTTACTTTACAAGGTGGTAAATGCCATGGTTGGGGAGCTAAACCTGGGGTGTGGGAGACAGTAAAATTGGAGGGAAGGCTACAAATGTTTCATAAAATGATTTGATTTTGAATGATACTTTGATTCATGAGGACTCTGTGTCCTTGGAGGATATTGAAAAGGGGGAAAGGTAAAAATGATTATAATTTGGTGTAATTCTAGATTCTTGAGAAGTGTACATATGATTAGAGAGAAGTGGAGAGGGTACTTAGTGACACTGAGGTAATGTTGCATCAATCAATCAGTCATTCTGTGATAGTACTTTGACAGTACTATGAACCCATCAAGCAATCAAATAATCAAGTTGTGATTGATCATCCCTAAATAATAGCGCTTGATTGATAAATAACACTAGGCAAAGGGGCACAAACTTCTATGATTTTAGAAAGAATGAAGGGAGGATGTGAACACTAAGTAAATTCTATTCAATAGATTTGGCTCAGAGAGATAATAAAATACATTCCCAAGTGCAACAATCAGGGACAATTTTGGGGTATCTGTGATGGAGAATACCATCTGTATCCAGGGAAAGAATCATCGAGTTTGAACAAAGAGCAAAAACTATTATCCTTTATTTAGAAAATAACTGATATCTTATTATGTAATTCTGCTCTCTCTTATACTATATTTTTCTTCCTTAAGGATATGATTTCTCTTTCATCAAATTCAAATTAGATCAATGTATACCATGGAAACATTGTAAAGACTAACAGGCTGCATTTCTTGGGGGGGGAGGGGGGAGAAGATTGGGGGGGAAATTGTAAAACTCAAAATAAATAAAATCTTTAAAAAAATCTATCCAACTCTACAAGGATCGTGGGGGGAGGGAAAGATAAGTGAAGAAGGAACTGATAAATGAGAAGGGGAAAGTATAAGAGAAAATACACTGAAAATTAAATTTTAGAATAAAAATTAGAAGGGAAATGGAATACAATGTTGGTGAGGAAGAGAGGAAAGTAAAGAGAAAAAATATAAGTTGGTAAACATAGTACAGAGGTAATTGTATAATTAGCAATCTTTACTTGTAAAAGAGAATGGGTTGAACTGCCCCATAAAATGGAAGCAGAAGGCAGAATGGATTAACAACCAGAATTGTAAAATATGTTGTTTACAAGAAACACTTTTGAAACAGAGAGATAAACAAAGAGTAAAGGGAAAAGGATTGAGCAAAATATATTATGCTTCAGTTAAATTAAAAAGTCTCACTGATATTAACCCTGATCTCAGATAAAACAAAAGCAAGCTTCAATCTCATTAAAAGGGAAAAAGAAGGGAGCTATATCTACTTAAAAGGCACCCTAGGTAAGAAAGTAATATCATTTTTAAACATGTATGCATCTAGTGGTATAGAATCCAAATTCCTACAAGAAAAATTGAGTGAATTACAAAGAAACATAGACAAAAAATCTTTAATTATAAGGGAACTGAACTTCCCTCTCTCAGAATTAGATAAATATAACCATAAAATAAATAAGATGGAACTTAAGAAGGTGAATAAAATCTTAGAAAACATAGGTATGATAGACCTCTGGAGAAAACTTACTGGGGATAGTAAAGACTATATTTTTATCTCTGCAATGTATGACACTTATACTAAAATTGAGACTGGATTAAAAACCTTATAATTAAATTCAGAAAGACGGAAATAATAAATACATCCTTCTTGGCTCAATATACAATAAAATTGCACATAATAAAGTATCCAAAAATTATTTGGAAACTAAATAACATAATTTTAAACAATGAGTAGATCAAACAACAAATCCTAGAAATAATGAATAATGATATACAAGAAAATGATAAAAGTGAGATATCATGCCAAATAAAGGCAGTTTTGAGGGGAAACTTTACATCTCTAAATGCTTATAATGAATAAAATGGAGAAGGGAAGATCAATGAGTCGGGCATGCACCTAAAAATGATAGAAATAGTACAAAGATCAGCAATTCAATATCAAATTAGAAATTTTGAAAATCAAGGGAGAGAATAATAAAATTGAAAGTAAGAAAACTATTATTTTACTAATAACACTGAGTTGATTTTGTGAAAAATTCAATAAAGTAGACAAGGCTTTGAACAATCTGATTAAAAAATAACAAAAGAAGATAACTGAATTATCAATATCAAAATGAAAAGGCTGAATTAACCATTAATGTGAAGAAAATTTAAAGAGATATTTTGGAATTATTTTGCCAAAATTAATCCTAACAAATGTTAAAACCTGAGTAAAATGAATGAATATTTACAAAAATACAAACTGCTCAGATTAACAGAATAAATAAAAATTTTAAATAAACCCATTTCAGGAAAAAAAAGAAATTGAATTAACCATCAATAAACTCGCTAAGAAAAAGTCTCCAAGTCCAGAGGGATTTACAAATGAATTTCACCAAACATTTAAAAAACAATTAATTCCTCTTCTATATAAACTATTTAAAAAATCAGAGATAAAGGAATCCTGCCAAACTCCTTTTATGACACCAACATAGTGTTGATAATGAAACTAGGAAAAACCTAAACAGATAAATAAAACTTATAGACCAATCTCACTAATGAAGATTGATGCAAAAATCTTAAATAAAATTTTAGCAAAAAGATTACAGCAAGTTATTACTAGAATAACAGACCATGAGTGGGTCAGATTCATACCAGCTAGGCATGGATGGATGAATATTAGGAAAACAATCAGCATATTTGAATACCCTTAACAAAACCAGCTGAAATCAAACAAGAATCAGAATTTGCATTGAGGTAATAAAACTTCCACTCTGCAAATTATATGATGGTATAGTTAGAGTACCAAAAATAAATCATCTAAATGACTACTTGAAACAATTAATAAATTCAGCAAAGTAGCAAGATATAATATAAAACCACAAAAAACATAAACATTTCTTTATAAGAACAACAAAGCCCAAGAGCAAGAGTTAATAAAAGAAATTCCATTTAAAATAACTGCAGAAAACATTAAATACTGGGTAATATACCTCCTAAGGCAAATCCAGAAACTGTATGAGCACAATTATATAGCACTTATCAGCCAAATAAAGTCAGATCTAAATATTTGGAAAATTGTCAATTGTTCATTGAAAGGTCAAGTTTTATAATAAAAATGACACTTCTCCCCCAATTAAGTTGTTTATTCAGGGCCATACCCATAAAACTACCAATTAATTATTTTACTAGCCTAGAAAAAATGGTAAAAATGTTCATCTGGAGTAACAAAAGGCCAAAAATAGCAAGGGAACTGATGGAAAAATATAACTTAAATAAAATTTTTATATATTTTAATTTATATTCACATTTTTTAGGAATTGTTTTCTTAATTTTTATTTTAAGGAAATAATTTTATTTTAAGGAATATCTATAATTTTGGGGAAAACTCAATTTATTTATATACTTTCTGCTGTTTTTAATAGGAATGGATGTTGTATAATATCAAAGACTTTTTCTGCATCTAATGACAAAAATTTTTGGGAAAACCGGAAAATAATGTGAGACAAACTAGACATAGATCCACATTTCACACCTACACCAATATAAGGTCAAAATGGGTGCAGGGTTTAGGCATAAAGTACAAAACTGTAGATTAATTAATAGAATAAGAAATAATCTATGTACCAAGCCATTGGAAAGGGGACAAATTTATGACCAAACAACAAATAGAGAACATAATAAATTTCAAAATGAATGATTTTGAATATATTAAATCTAAAAGTTTTTGCACTTATAGAATCAATATAACCAAAATTAGAAGGAAAGCAAAAAGCTGGTGAAAAATCTTCACAACTAGGTGTTCTGATAAAGATTTCATTTCTACAATATATAAAATGATCTCAAATATATAATGTTGCAAATTATTCTCCAATTGATAGTCAAAAGATATTTATAGACAGACTTCAAATGAAAAAAATAAAGCTATATATAATCAAATAAAAAATGCTCCAAATATTTGTTAGTTAGAAAAAATGCAAATTAAAACATCTATGAGGTATCATTTCACAACTATTAGTTTGGCTAAGATGACAAAAAGGGGAAATGGTCACTGTTGGAGACATTGTGGAAAGCTTGGAGCATTAATGCATTACTGGCAGAGTTTTGAACTTATAATCATTCTGGAGAGCAATATGGAAGTATTTTCAAAGAGCAATAAAACTAATCATAGGCTTTGACTGAGCAATTCCAATTCTAGACCTATATCCAGAAGAAATCATAAAAAAATGGGAAAAGTTCCAGATGTTGCAAAATATCCATAGCAGCTCTTTTGCTAGTGGCAAAGAATTGGAAATTGAGGGGATGCCCATCAATGAGGGCATGATTGAACACATTATGGTATATAAATATTAAGCAATACTATTGTTTTATAAGAAACTATAAATGGTCAAACTTTAATGAAGCATGGAATGAATTTCAGAATATGATGCTAAATGAAGGGATTTGAACCAAGAGAACATTCGGCACATTAACAACAACATTGTGAGTTGATCAAAGTTTATGAATACAACTACTTTCAATAGTTCAGAGAGGCAAGAGAGCCCTATTAGATAAACTCTGCTTAAAGGTATAGCCATCCAGAGGAAGAAAAAGAAACAAAATCAAATGGAACTAAAATAAAGCCCTTCAGATTCAGATGAATATTACCTTCTCTTTTTAAAAAAAAATTCTTTTATACACTTCTTTTCCTTATTCTTAATTCCTCATAACAGAAATGACTAATCTATAAACAAGTTCAATAGAAACTTGCAAATATAATATTGACCTGATTATTTTTCACTGAGGAGAGGTGGGTGGAAAGGAAAGGTTGAAGTAAATTATATAAATTAAAATATGCATAAGCATATAGATGAATGTTGAAAATTTTTTAGAATATGCTTCTGACAAAATAAAATATCAATTAAAAATAAAATAAATTAAGCCAAAATAAAAATGTATAGTACTTCTAAGTGGATATAAGTATAGGACAGGGTCAAAACATAAAAATATAAATAGATGTACTATTCAAGAATGATAGATAGTAGCAGAGGGAAAGAAAAGGAGGGTGAAAACATTGAATAAATCCTATAATATCCATTCCCAATTGAGTTTGAAAATCTAGCATACCTTATAAGGAACTGGGGGGAAGAGGAAAGAATAGGGGAGAAGCAACTGATAAAAGGAAAGTAAAAGGGGAAAGGGAACAAAGCATTAGTGAGGAGGAATAAGAAGAAAGGAAAGGAAAAAAGTCCAAATGGAGAAAGATAACATCGAAGGAAATAAAGGATTAATAATCAACTATAAATGTGAAGGGACTGAACTCTTGCACAAAACAGAAGCAGATGGGAGAATGAATTGAAATAAAAAAAATTCTACTATATATTATTTACAATAAAAAAATTTGAAGTGTAGAGATATTCCCAGGTAAAGGTTAAAGACTACAGAAAATTATATTATGCTTTAAGAAAAGAACAGAAAAATCATGGGTAGTGAGCTTATTCTCAGACACAGCAGGAAACAAAAATAGATCACATTATTGGGATAAAGAAGGAAACTTCATGCTATTAAAATACACCATAGGCAATGAAATTATATCTTGATTTAACATTATATATAAATATATATATATATATATATATATATATATATATATATATATATATATATGAACAGTGTTTCAAAAGATCTTAGAAGGGGTGGCTAGGTGGCGTAGTGGATAAAGCACCGGCCTTGGAGTCAGGAATACCTGGGTTCAAATCCTGTCTCAGATACTTAATAATTACTTAGCTGTGTGGCCTTGGGCAAGGCACTTAACCCCATTTGCCTTGTAAAAACCTAAAAAAAAAGATCTTAGAAATTGTAGGAATGATAGTGTTCTGGAGAAAAGCGAATGGGGATATAAACTAATATATCATTTTCTCTACAGTACATGGAACCTGAATCAAATTGATCACAAACTAGAGCATATATGCAGAAAGGCAGAAACAAAAAATGCATAGTTTACAAATCATGATTAAATATATATATATATATATATATATATATAATAAAAAGACATGTAAAGTTGAACCAAAAATTAATTGAAATTAAATGATTAATTTTAAAGAATGAGTGAATCAAACAAAAAAAGCATGATCCATAACAATGAGACGTCATACCAAAATCTGTGGATTCAAGGAAAGCAATTTTTAGGGGAAATTTTATATCTCTAAATGTTTATGTGAATAAAATCAAGAAAAAGATCAATTAATTGGGAATACAACTAAAAATTAGAAAAATGACAAATTAAAGATGCCCAATTAAATACCAAATTAGAAAAATCAGAAAATCAAAGTTGAAATTAATAAAATTGAGTGGAAGAAAATCACTGATATAATAAACACCAGTAAAATTTGTTTTCATGAAAAAAATAAAACAGATATATATTTGGTTAAAAATGATTAAAAGAAGAAAGAAGAATACCAAATTATAAACAACAAAAATGAAAAGGGTGAATTTACCACCAATTATGAGAAAATTAAAGAGTTAATTCAGGGCTATTTTGCCCAAATCTGATCCAGCTACCCAGATTAGTAGAAGAGGAAATAAAATATTTAAATAATTCCATTTTAGAAAAACAAATAAAGAATCCATCAATAAACTCCTTAAGAAAAGGTCTCCAGTTCCAGATGCAATTGTAAGTGATTTCTATCAATCATTTCAGCAAAATTAACTCCAATTCTATGTAAACTTTTTTTTTAAATAGGAGTTCTGCCAAATTTCTTTTATAACACTGATGGGGAACTGGTACCTAAATCAGGAAGTCCAAAGAGACAAAGAAAGTTATAAACTAATATCCTTGATGAACATTGATGTAAAAATCTTAAATAAATTTTGGCAAAGAGAATAGAGAAAGTTATTTCTAGGGTAATACATCATGATCAGTTAGGATTTATACCAGGTAGGCAGTAGAAGGGAGTGGAACTAATAGAACAATGTACATATCAACAAAACATTGTGAGATGAACAACTTTAATGGAAGCTGCTTCTCACAGTATTCCAGAGAGCTAGGACAACCACATATGGCTATGGACCATATTCTTCTAGAGGAAGAAAAACAAAACAAAGCACTTTTATAGAGCAATAGTATTCTATGACATTCATATATTAAAAAAAAAAAAAAACAGACTTCTGGCCAAGATGGCAGATAGAATACAGGCACAGTTCTAAAGTCCCTGATCTTTCCACATCTATCACATGAAACAAACTTCTTAAAAGAAATCTGACCCACAAAACCCAGAAAGAAAAGCCAGGAGAAAGAATATCTGCTACAGGTTTGTCTCCCAAAGCAGCACTGGATGAATTCAGGCTGTTGAGTCTGGGCTCAGAGGGAGGATCAGCCCTGGATCAACCAGATTATAAATTGAATTGGAGCCAGGAGTCTGAGGGCCCGAAATACAGACCTGCTGGATCAGCAGTGGGGCTAGATGCCAGGGGCTTGAGTCAACTAGGGAGCAGAAGCACTGGTGTTGGTGCTGCCACTTGGGAGCTTGCGGACAGGGCTGGGGGGAGAGTTCTGTTGCAGTAGAGCTGTGGACACCATCCCTGAGCTCCTCTGGAATGAGGAATTCAGAGTCCATACCTCCATTGCTTCTGAGGCCTCTTCCCAGAACAAACATTTGCAGACTTATTCTGCCTCAGCCCCAGGTGTGTGAGCAGAAGAATCAGCCCAGCTGACAATCTCAAGGAATGACCTCAGGCTAGAGTAAAGCCCACCATTGATTGAAGGCAAAAGAATTCAATAGCTCCAACAACTCCCTTCAAGCAAAGGGAGAAGGTTGCAATCAAGGTTACAGACACTCCAGAGAAAGCAACAAGCACCTCCTACTGGCAAGCCAGAGAAATTGCACTCAGTGAGTAAAGCCTCTAATGATCCCAAGGCCTTGTGAACCAGCCCATCCCTGACTCAAGGTCTCAGCAAAATGAAGAAGGGTCAGTGGAAAGGTGGATCCATAGAAAACTTCTTGGAAGGGAAAGACCCTAACTGAGAAAGAACTAGAAACTCTGAGGAGAATAAGATCTGGTCTTCAGCACAGAAAGACTTCCTTGAAGAAATAAGGTAGGAGCTTAAAAATCAACTGGAAAATTTGGGAGAGACAATTAATACCTTGCAACAAGAAAACAAATCCTTAGAAAGTACAATTGGAGAAATACAAAAGGAGAATAAATCTCTCAGATCCTCAATTGGACAAACACCAAATGAGAATAAATCTCTGACATCATCAATTTAACAAATAGAAAATAAGAATAATTCTCTCAGATCCTCAAATGGGCATATGCAAAAAGAAAATAATTCTCTCAAAACCTCAATTAGTCAAATGGAAAGCTCTTTCAAAAGTATAATTGACCAATTGGAAAAGGAGTTGCAAAAGGTTAAGGAAGAAAAATCCTCCCCCCCAAAAAAAGAAAGGAGTCTGCAGAAACTAATGACTCCATGAGATAGCAGGAGTCAGTTAAACAAAATTAACAAATAGAAAAAATAAAAGAAAATGTAAAATACCTGATCAAATAAACCACTGACCTTGAGAATAGATCGAGGAGCAGCAACCTGAGAGTTATATGACTTCCTGAAAACATTGAAGAGAAAAAAAAAAGCCTGAACTTAATATTACAGGATCTAGTGATGGAAAATTGCCCTGATATCATGGAAAAGTGAGGCAAAGTAGTTATTGAAAGAATACATTGATCCCTTCCAGAAAAAGATCCTAAAATGAAAACACCAAGGAATGTTGTGGCCAAATTATAGAACTATCAGATAAAAGAGAAAATCCTGCAATCAGCTAGAAAGAAACAATTTAAATAACAAGGAGCCACAGTAAGGTACACTGAGGACCTGGCTGCATCAACATTAAGGGATTGAAGGGCCTCAAAGGAGATATTTCGAAGAGCAAGAGAGCTTGGAATGCAGCCTAAGCCTTCTCTTCCAGGAAAAAAAGATGGACATTTAATGAAATGGAAGAATTCTAAAAATTCCTGATGAAAAGACCAGAGTTAAATAGAAAATTTGCACATTAAACAGGAGGTTCAAGAGACACATGAAAAGGTTAAAAAGGTGGGGGGGACAGTAAAAGGAAAAAAAAAACTGCTTTCCAGTAAGTTGAAACTGGCTATATCCCAAAATGGAGAAAAAGATTCTCATAAATCTTGAGAAGTGTAAATCTAACAGAGAGAATATACCTAGCCAGAAATGATGGACATCCATGAGATTGCTATCTAAAGGGATGTAACTGGCTTTAACCCCACTTAGAAGAGAGACTCTAATAACTCTCAAGAATTTTAACTGTATTAGATAGAATATACTGAACTAGCAATGACAGACACTCAGAATTTTCTAAGACTCAGAATGAACTAAAAAACATAACCTCCTTATAAAGGAGGACAGGAAAGAGACTGGACAAGGGAGGGGTTGAATGGGGTAAATCTCATTACACTAAGAGATACAAAAAACCTATGGTAATAGAGGGGAAGAAGGGAGCAGATGAGAAATGCCTGAATCTTCTTCTCATCAGACGTGGACTAAAGTCAACCTACACATACTGAGTTAAATTATAAAACAGCTAACCATTCCAGTATTAAAAGGGGGAGGGGGGAGGGAAGACAGAGAAATAGAGGGGGAGTGGGGGAAAAAGGGGGAAATAACAAAGGGAAAGGAAGGGAAAAAGGAAAAAGGGAAAGGGGAAAGAAAGGGGAGGCCATGATATAGGAGGGCAAAGACACTGAAGGGGGTGGTATTCAGAAACAAAATACTGTGGAATAAGGATAAAGGGGGGGGAGGGGGAAAAATACAAACTGAGGGAAGATAGCATGGAAGGCAATAAAGAATTAGTAATCATAACTTTGAATGAATGGGATTAATTCTCTCTTAAAATGTAAGCAAATAGCAGAGTGGATTAAAAACCAGAATCCTACAATATGCTGCTTACAAGAAACTCATTTGAAGCAGATATATGTATATATATATATATATATATATATATATATATATATATATATATGTATAGAGAGAGAGAGAGAGAGAGAGAGAGAGAGAGAGAGGGAGGGAGAGAGAGAGAGAGAGAGAGAGAGAGTAAAGGTAAAAGGGTGGAGAAAAATATATTTCGATTTAACTGAAGTAAAAAAAAAAGCAGGGGTAGCATCCTTATCTCAGACAAAGCAGTAGCAAAAATTGATAGTGTTAAAAGAGATAAGGAAGGAAACTTTATCCTCCTAAAAGGTACCACAGACAATAAAGTTATTTCAATACTGAATATATATATATATATATATATATGCACCCAATGAGACAGCACCCAAATTCTTAGAGGAGAAGCTGAGAGAACTACAGCAAGACATAGACAGCAAAACTCTACTAGTGGGAGACGGCAACATCCGCTGTTAGATCTAGATAAATAGAATCATAAATTAAATAAGAAAGAAGGTAAGGAGGTAAATAGACTGTTAGTAAAACTAGATATGGTAGACTTATGGAAGAAACTGAATGGGGATAGAAAGGAAAATACCTTTTTCTCTGCAGTACATGGAACTTATACAAAAATTGACCATGTACAAGGACATAAAAACCTAATGATAAACTGCAGAAAGGCATAAAGAGTGAATACATCTTTCTCAGATCATAATATAATAAAAGTCATATGCAATATTGGGCCAGGGAGACATAAACCAGAACTAATTGGAACCTGAATAACCTCATTTTAAAAAATGAGTAGACCAAAAAACAAATTATAAAAAAATTAACCATTTTATCCTAGATAATGATAATAATGAAGCAACATACCAAAACCTATGGGATTCATTCAAAGTGACTCTCGGGATATATTATATCTCTAAATGCTAAGGTGAATAAATTGGAGAAAGAGGAAATCAATGAACTAAACATACAACTAAAAAAATTAGAGAAAGATCAAATGTAAAATCCCCAATTATATACAAAATAAGAAATTCTAAAAATTAAAGGAGAAACTAATTAAATCAAAAGCAAAAAAACTATTGAATTAATAAATAAAACCACAAGTTGGTATTATGAAAAAGCCAATAAAATTGATAAACCTCTGGCCAATTTGATAAAAAACAAAGAAATGAGAAAACCAAATTGCTAGTATCATAAATGAAAAATATGAACTCACCAACAATGAGGAGGAAATTAAAGTAATAATTAGAAACTATTTTGCCCACCTCTATGCCAACAAATGTGATAATCTAAGTGAAATAGATGCATATTTACAAAAATATAAGTTGCCCAGGTTAAATGAAGTAGAGATTAAATACCTAAACAACACTATCTCAGAAAAAGCAATTCAACAAGCCATCATTAAACTCCTTAAGAAAAAATCTCCAGGGCCTGAAGAATTCACAAGCGAATTCGACCAAACATAAAAAGAACAATTGGTTCCAATTCTATATAAACTCTTTGGAAAAATAGGGAAAGATGGAACTCTGCCTAACTCTTTCTATGAAACCAAAATGGTGTTGTTACCTAAACCAGGAAGAGTTAAAACAGAGAAAGGGAGTTATAGACCTATCTCCCTGAGGAATATAGATGTAAAAATCTTAAATGATATATTAGCAAAAACGATTGCAAGTTACCACTGGGACAATACATTATGATCAAGTAGGATTTATTTCAGGAATGCAGGGTTGGTTCTATATTAGGAAAACTGTTAGTATACTCAATTATATCAACAACAAACCTATCAGAAGTCATATGATCGTATCAATAGATGCTGAAAAAGCTTTTGACAAAATAGAGCATCCATTACTACTAAAAACACTATAGTGTAGGAATAAATGGACAGTTCCATAAAAATAATTAGCAGTATCTATCTGAAACCATTAACAAGCATTATATTCCATGCAGAGTGGCTAGAGGCATTCCCAATAAGATCAGGGGTGAAACAAGGATGCAAATTATCACTGCTGCTATTCAATATTGTATTATAAATGTTAGCATCAGCAATTAGAGAAGAAAAAGAAATTGAAGGAATTAGAATTGGGAAGGAAGAGAAAAAACTCTCACTCTTTGCAGAGGACATGATGGTCTAGCTACAGAATCCCAAGAAATCATCCAAAAAACTACTGGAAATAATTAGCAATTTTAGCAAAGTTGCAGGTTATAAAATAAACCCTAATAAATCCTCAATTTTTCTATATATGTCTAGCAAGATACATCAGGAAGAGGTAGAAAGAGAAATCCAATTCAAAGTAACCTCAGACAATATAAAGTACTTGTGAGTCTATTTGCCAAGACAGACTCACTTTTTGAAAACAATTATAAAACAATTCTCACCAAATTAAGTCAGATTTAAATAACTGGGCAAATATCAACTGCTCATGGATAGGAAGAGCTAATATAATAAAAATGACAATTCTATCAAAACTAAACTATATATTTAGTGCCCTACTAATCAAAATTCCAAAAAATACTTTAATGAGTTAGAAAAAATTGTAAGGAAAGTCATATGGAGAAATAAAATGTCAAGAATTGCCAGGAGCTTAATGAAAAATAAGTGCAAAGGAAGGTGGCTTAGCATTAACAGATCTAAAATTATTATAAAGCATCAGTCATCAAAACTGTTTGGTATTGGCTAAGAAATAGAGTGGTAGTCCAGTGGAATAGACTAGGTGTAAGAGCAGCAGATGATTATAGTAATCTGCTGTTTTATTAAACTCAAAGAGTCCCACCATTGGGATAAAAACTCATTTCATAAAAACTGCTGGGATAATTGGAATTTAGTATGGAAGAAACTTAGATTAGACCAACACCTAATACCCTTTACCAAGACAAGATCCAAATGTTTACAGGACCTAGACATAAAAAAAAAATAATATTAACAAATTAGAAGATCAAGGACTAGTTTACCTGTCAGATCTATGGAAAGGGGAGCAGTTTATGATTAAGGAAGAGTTGTAGAACATCACCAAAAACCAATTAGATGATTTTGATTACATTAAATTAAAAAGCTTCTGCACAAATAAAACCACTGTAACCAAGATCAAAAGAAATGTAGTAAATTGGGAAACAATCTTTACAACTATTGATTCTGACAAAGGACTCATTTCTAAAATATACAGAGAAGTGAGTCATATTTTTAAAACAAAAAGCCATTCCCCAATTGACAAATGGTCAAAGGATATGCAAAGGCAATTTACACATGAGAAGATCAAAGCCATACATAGCAAGATGAAAAAAGCTCTAAATCATTAATTATTAGAGAAATGCATATTAAAGCTTCTCTGGGGTATCACCTCACACCTCTCAGATTGTCCAATATGACCAGAAAGGATAATGATCATTGTTGGAAGAGTTGTGGGTAATCTGGGACACTATTACACTATTGGTGGAGCTGTGAACTCATCCAACCCTTCTGGAGAGGCAACAAAAATGTGCATACCCTTTGACCCAGCAATACCACTATTGTGTCTATATCCTGAAGAGATAATGAAAAAGGGCAAAAACATCACTTGTACAAAAGTATTGATAGCAGTCCTGTTTGTAGTGGCAAATAATTGGAAATCAAGTAAATGCCCTTCAATTGGGGAATGACTTAGCAAACTGTGGTATATGTATGTCATGGAACAGTATTGTTTTATTAGAAACCAGGAGGGATGGAATTTCAGGGAAGCCTGGGGAGATTTGCATGAATTGATGCTGAGTGAGATGAGCAGAACCAGAAAAACCCTGTATATCCTAACAGCCACATGGGAGTGATGATCAAACTTGAAGGACTCGCTCATTCCATCAGCGCAACAATTGGACACAATTTTGGGCTGTCTACAAAGGAGGGTGCCATCTGTATCCAGATAAGGAGATGTGCAGTTTGAACAAAGTTCAAGGACTATTCTTTTTTATTTAGGAAAAAAACAGATATCTTATTGTCTGATCTTGTTACCTCTTAGACTTCTTGTTTCTTCTTTTATGATATGATTTCTCTCTCCTCACACCCAATTTGGATCAAGGTACAACATGGAAACAAAGTAATGACTGGCAGATTGTTTCCATGGGGGGGTGGGGGGAAGGAAGTAAGATTGAGGAGAAAATTGTAAAACTCAAATAATATTTTTAATAAAAATAAATTTTTAAAAAATCCTTGAATGGTTGGTCTCTAAAGAATCATGGAAAAAAATTACATGAACTAATTCTGATTTAAGGAATAAGAAACAATATAATACTCTATACATTGATGACATTTTAGTTGATGAACTATGAAGAACAAAGCTAATCTCAGCTGTTCAGGGATCTAGGACATCCCTAGAGAATTGTTTCGGACAATGCCATTCATATCCAGGCAAAAGAAAAAGAAAAGCAAAATAAATACAGAATCTGAATAAATATTATGATCACTTTTTAAATATTTCTTTTATATTTTTCCTTCTTATATTATGTTTTTCCTTCCTATCTTATGTTTTTCTTTCTTTTTTTCTTAGTTTTATTTCCTCATAATGAAAATGTCCAATATATAAACATACACAGATGTATATGTACAATATTCACTAGGCTATTCATTGCTGAGAGAAGGGTTGTGGAGTGTAAAGTTGGTAGAAAAATGTATAATTTATAAATAAGCAAGTGAATGATTTTTGAAAATCCTTTTATAACACATAACTGTAAAAATAAAATCAATTAAAATAAAATATCATGGAGGGATTTCAGGAAATATGTCTCACTAGGGTAAAAGTACAGCACACGCATACAAAGAAGGGGAAAGTCAGTGGGAGGTTATTAACCATGGGGAAAATCATTATTCCTGGTGCAGAGATCCCCAGTCAGTAGGTTAAGTGGTAGAGATTATACTGATAATATTAATATAAAGCTTATTATTTAATAGAGCTGGTAGAAGGAGTTTTTATAACTGATGCACATGAGAGAGCTGAATTTGAAGATATAATATATTGTAAAAATGGAGTCATGTGAAAGAGAAATATACTGGAAGTAAGAGAAAAGAAAGGTAGAATAGGTTAAGATATTTGATGTAAAAGATATTTTATATAGCTTTTCCAATGGTATGGCAAGGGGGAAGGTGAGGGGGAATGAGGGAGCCTTCATTCTCATTGGAAATGACTCAGAGATGAAACAGCATACACACTCAATAGAGTATAGAAATCTAGAAGAAAAAGGTGAGTAAGCAACAAGGGGAGGGGTGGTGGGATGTGGGTAACAGAGGAGGTGGTAGATCATGATAGAAGATAGTCAGATATAATGCATTTTCTTTTTGTACTTTTTGCTAGGTAGTGGGTTTGGATAACCTGTCTGGGACCACAGGGCTGCGTGGTTGCTGGGTCTCTGGGGTGGATGTAGACTTGGGGCCTCTTGAGCCCAGGGTAGGTGCTCTATCTGCTGTGTCATTCAGCTGCCCCACAGCACCTTTTTGAAGAGAGACAGATGAAAGGATAGAGAAAATAGAATAGATGGTAGTGGGGAGAAATGGATGGAGGGAATTACAAGCAGCCACAGCAACTGTGGAAAAATATGAAACTAACTTCTATAATGGACTTATGATAAAGACTATGATTCACCAGAGATAGAGCTGATGTTATCAGAACACAGACTTAAACACATTTTTTTTTCTTTCTTCTACTTCATTTCTCATGAGGGTTTATATTTCTGTGTGGGGACAAGTATCATGTTTTTCTTAAACAAGAATATTTTAGTATTGTATAAATAAATTAAAGAAAATAACAAGAATAGCAAATTACCAAAAGAGGAAAGTGGTGGCAAAATGTCTATATGTAAAGCCTCAAAAGGGATTATGATTTGGTCTGAAATTCCATAAGCTTTCTTGGAAGAACTGAAAAGTAACTTTAAAAATCAAATAATCTTGACCACTTCTGGCTAAAATGGCTAAAGAGAAGACAGGCTCTGTGTTAAGTGCTCCTTGTTCCCCCCAAAAGCAATATGAAAGAAACCTCTTAATAGAAATTCGATTTACAAAACCCAGAAAGAGAAGCTAGGAGAAGAAAATCTACCAACAAGGTCTGTCTCAGGGGACCATGGGTGAATTGAGAACAGAGACCAGAGGGCCAGTGCAAGGACAGTAGCTGGGGGAAGTCAGAGGACCAGCCTCAGCCACTGAGACTTGGTTGAAAAATGGGTCCAAGAACCAACTTTGGCTGGGAGGGGGAGAGGAGCTCTGGTGAATTCCAACAGAGAGAATTAGAGAGTACACTTGGAAAAGGATCAGCTAGGGAAAGGGCCTGAGCTCTATACATTCAGTGGAGCCCTCTGCCCAGAACAAATGATAACACCCCAAACCACCACCAACACCTCAGGTTTAGGTGTTCAGAGTTCACTCAGATGAAAGGGAGATTAACTCCCTCCTCCAGGGCCCAACACACTGTTCAATGTCAACTCAGACCTTGCTGCTTAGGTCTTCAAACACTCCAGAGAAAGCAACCAGTGCCCCTACTTGCTGGCCCGTGGAATGATTAAACAAAGTGAACAAACTCTCTAGTATTTTTAAAAGCAAACCTCAGAGCCAGCCGCCCCCGACACAAGATACTAGGAAGATTAAGAAACTCCAGCAGAAAGTGGGGGGATGGAAGAAACAGTTTCTAACCCAGAAAGATCCAGTACTTCTGAGCAGGACTTCTGGTCTCTAGTCCATAAAGACTTCCTAGAAGAAATCAGGAAGGGGTTTAAAAATCAATTGGAAAAATTGGGAAAAGTAACTTAAGAGGAAATTAACAAGTTGCTAGAAAAAATTAACTTCTCATATCAAGAAAACAAAGCCTTGGAATATACAATTGGACTAATAAAAATTGAGCCTAATTCTCTCAAATTCTCAATTAAGCAAATGCAAAAAGAAATTGATTCTCTCAAAACTACACTTTGGCAAATGGATAACACCTTCAAAAACAAAATTGGACAACTGGAAAAGCAATTGTAAAAGGTAAATGAAGAAAATTATTCTCTAAAATAGAATGGAACCAGTGAAAACTTTTGACTTCATGAGACAACAAATACCTGTTAAACACAAGCAAAAAGTCAAAAAATTAAAAAGGAAATGTAAAATATCTCATCAGAAAAATCATTCACATTGAGAATAGATCAAGAAGGGACAACCTGAGATTTATAGGCCTTCATGAAAACACTGAAGAGAAAAAAGCCTAGACTTACTAGTACAGAATGTAAAGATGCAGAATTATCCTGATATCATGGAACCAGAGGGCAAAATATTTATTGAAAGAATACATCAATTCCCTCCTGAAAGAGTTCCTAAAATGAAAACACCAAGGAATGGTGTGGTCAAATTCCAGAACTATCAGATAAGAGAGAAAATCATGCAAGCAGCCAGAAAGAAACAATTGAAGTACAAAGGAGCCAGAGTAAGGATTACACAGGACCTGGCTACATCAAAATTAATGAATAGAAGGGCCTGGATGAAGATATTCCAAAGAGCATAGGAGCTTGGAATGTAGCCACGAGTCCACTATCCAGCAAAGCTGAGCCTTCTATTCCAGGAAACAAAAAAGTACATTTAACTAAATGGGAGACTTCCAACATTTCCTGATGAAAAGACCAGAGTGAAATAGAAAACTTGGACATGAGACAGGAGACTCAAGAGACACATGAAAAGGAAAAAAGTGGGTAAAGAAAAAAAAACTGCTATCTAATAAGATGCAGCTGGCTATATCCACATCTAGTAGAAAATTTCTCATAACTATAGAGAAATGTAACTCCATCAGAGAAAATATATAAGCCAGAAGTGATAGAATCCATAACTTTTCTGTGACTCAGATAGAATTATTTAAAAACAATACCTCCTGGACAGTAAGCAGATGGGAGGATGCAGGAGACTGAATGGGGAAAATCTCATCACATCAAGAGGTACAAAAAAACCCATTGTACTAGATAGGAAGAAAGGAGGAGGTGACCTGAATCTTCATCTCTTCAGACTTGGCTTGAATTTAACTTTACACCCACAATTGCATTAAGAAACTTAAAGTACCTTTCAAGTATTAAAAGCAGAAAAATTGGAACAGGGGATGGAAAATAGGAGAAAAGGGGGAACTAACAGGAGGAAGGGAAGCAGGAACAGGGAAAGGGAAAGGGGAAAGAAAGTTGAGGGGGATTGATATAGGAGAGCAAAAACAAGGAAGCTGGTGAAATTCAGAAACAAATTATAGGGCAATGTGGATAAAGGGAAAAAAAGAGGAAAATACAAACAAAGAGAAGATAACGTAGAGGGCAATAAATTGGTAGTAATTATAATATTGAATGTGAATGTGATGAACTCTCCCTTCAAATATAAGTGAATAGCAGAGTGAATTAAAAACCAGAATCATACAATATGCTGCTTACCAGAAACTCATTTGAAGCAGAGAGATACATATAGAGTAAAGGTAAAAGGTTCGAGCAAAATATATTTCGGTTCAGATGAAGTAACAAAAGCTAGGGTTGCAATCCTTACTTCAGAAAAAGCAATTGCAAAAATACATAACATAAAAAGAGATAAGGAAGGAAAATACACCCTCCTCAAAGGTACAATAAAGTAATTTCAATACTAAATATGTATGCATCCAATGGGACAGCATCCAAATTCTTAGAGGAGAAGTTGAAAGAGCTACAGAAAGACATAGACAGCAAAACTCTACTAGTGGGAGACCTCAAACTCCCACTCTCAAATTTTGAAAAATCGAATTATAAAATAAACAAGAAGGAAGTTAAGGAGGTAAATAGATTGTTAGAAATCCTAGATATGATAGAACTACGGAGGAAAGTGAATGGTGATGTAAAGGAATTACTTTTTTTTTCTGCAGTGCATGGCACTTACACAAAAATTGATCATGTACTAGGGCATAAAAATCTAATAATCAATTGCAAAAAAACAGTAATAGTGAATATATCTTTCTAGGAAAATAATGAATTAAAAACAATATGCAATATTGGGTCAGGGAGATATAGACCCAGAACTAATTCGAAACGAATAAGTTTATTTTAAAGAATGAGTGGACCAAGCAACAAATTATAGAAGGATTTAATTATTCTATGCTACATAATGACAACAATGAAACAGCATGCCAAAACCTATTACATACACTCAAGGCAGCTGTCAGGGGATATATTATATCTTTGAATGTTGACATGGATAAGTAAGAGAAAGAGGAAATCAATGAATTAGCTATGTATATAAAATAATTAGAGAAAGAACAAATAAAAAATCCCCCAATAAAAAAGAAATTAGACATTCTAAACATTAAATGAGAAAGTTAAAAAAAATGAAAGCAAGAAAACTATTGAACTAATAAATAAAAGCAAGAGTTGGTTTTATAAAAAAGCCATTAAATTGATAAACATCTGGTCAATTTGATAAAGGAAAAAGAAAAGAAAACCAAATCACTAGTATCATAAATGAAAAAGGTGAATTCACCACCAATGAGGAGAAAATAAAAGTAAAAATTTGGAATTTTTTTGCCCATTTCTATGCCAATAAATTTTACATTTTAAGTGAAATGAATGAATATTTAGAAAAAAGACAAGTTCCATAGGTTAAGTGAAGAGGAAATTAAATACCTAAATACCCTATATCAGGCAAAGAAATTCAACAAATCCTTAAAGAGCTACCTAAGAAAAAATATCCAGGGTCAGAGGGATTCACAAGTGAATTCAATCAAACATTTAAGGAACAATTGATTCCAATTCTATATAAACTCTTTGGAAAAATAGGTGAAGAAGGAATTCTGCATAACTTTTTCTATGAAACCAATATGGTGCTGATACCTAAACCAGAAAGAGTTAAAACAGAGAAAGGGAATTATAGAACTATCTCCCTGATGAATATAGATGCAAAAATTTTAATGAAATATTAGCATAAAGATTACATCATATTATCACAAACATAACACATTATGATAAAGTTACATTTATCTCAGGAATGCAGGGTTGGTTTCATATTAGCAAAACTGTCAGTAAAATTAATTATATCAATACCAAACCTATAAGGAATCATATGATCATATCCACAGATGCTGAAAAAGCTTTTGAAAAATACAGCACCCATTCTTACTAAAAATCATAAAGAACAAAGGAATAATTTGGTTGTTCTTTAGATTTATAAGCAGTATCTATCTGAAACCATCAACAAACATTACATGCAATGGATAAAAGCTAGAGACATTCCCAAGAAAATAAGAGGTAAACAGGGATGCCCATTATCACCACTACTATTCAATACTGTGTTAGAAATGTTAGTTTCAGCAATAAAAGAAGCAAAAGAATTTTAATGAGAAACCTTAGCAAAGTCACAGGATATAAAATAAACCCTCATAAATCCTCAACATTCATATATATATATATATATATATATATATATATATATATATATATGTATGTATGTATGTATAGTAAGATATAGCAGAAAGAGCTAGAAGGAGAAATCCCATTCAAAGCCATTGCAGTCATTCTAAAATACCTGGGAGTCTACCTGCGAAATCAGACTCAAAAACTTATTTAAAACAATTGCAAAACACTTCTTACACAAATAAAATCAGATTTAAATAACTAGGCAAACATCAACTGCTCATGGATAGGTTGAGTGAATATAATAAAAATGACAATTCTACCAAAATTAAACTACTTGTTTAGTGCCCTACCAATCAAAATTCCAAAAAATTTACTTTAATGAGCTATAAAAATTGTAAGTAAATTCTTATGGAGAAATAAAAAATCAAGAATTTCAAGGGATTCAATGAACAAAGTATAAAAGATTCAGGTTTAGCCTTAGTAGATCTAAAATTATATTATAAAGCATCAGTCATCATAAATGTCTGGTATTGGCTAGGTAATAGTGGTGGATCTGTGGAATAGACCTGGTGTAATAGCAGGAATTGATTATAGTAATCTGCTGTTTGATATACCCCAAAAGCCCAGCTATTGGCATAAAAACTCTCTCTTCAGTAAAGACTGTAGGTAAAATTGGAAGTTAGTATGGAAGAAACTTGGATTAGACCAAGACCTCACACCCTACACCAAGGTGAGATCAAAATGGATACATGATTTAAACATAAATATACTATTATAACCCAACTAGAAGATCAAGGAGTGGTTTACCTGTCAGATCTATGGAAAGGGAAGCAGTTTATGAGTAAGGACAAGCTGGAGAACATCATTAAAAACAAATTGGATAATTTTGATTACAGTAAATTAAAAAGCTTTTGCACAAAAAAACCCACCTATAACCAAGATCAAAAGAAATATAGTAAATTGGGAAACAATTTTTACAATTAGTATTTCTGACAAAGGTCTCATTTCTAAAAGATACAGTGAACTGAATCAAATTTTCAAGAAAACAAGACATTTTCTAACTGACAAATCGTCAAAGAATATGCAAAGATTATTTACAGATGTGGAAATCGAAATGATCCATAGTCATGTGAAAAATTGCTCTAAATCACTACTTAGATGAGAAATGCAAATTAAAGTGTCTCTGATGTACCACCTCACACCTCTTAGACTGGCCAATATGACAAGAAAGGACAATGAGCAATGTTTGAAGGGATGTGAGAAATCTGGGACACTAATGCATTGCTGACAGAGATGTGAACTCATCCAACATTTCTGGAAAGCAATTTGGAATTATGTCCAAAGGGCAACAAAAATGTGCATTACCCTTTGATCTAGCAGTACCACTACTGGGTCTATACCCTCAAAATATTATGAAAAGGGATAAAAACATCATCACTTTTAGAAAATTTTTCATAGCAGCCCTATTTGTGGTGGCAAAGAATTGGAAATTGTGAATGTCCTTCATTTGGGGAATGGCTTTACAAACTATGGTAAATGTATGTCATGGGACACTATTGTTCTATTCGAAAGCAGGAGGGATGGGTATTAAGGGAAGCCTGGGAGGATTTGCATGAACTGATGGTGAGTGAGATGAGCAATACCAGAAAAACAATATACCCTAACAGCAACATGGGGGTGATGATCAACCTTGATAGACTTGCTCATCCATCAGTGCAGCAATCAGGGGCACATTCAGTTTCAATCTCTGCTCATCAAGGATGCAAATGTATGCCTATATCAGATTGTCTTCTGAAGCAGGGGAGAGGAGGGAATGGAGGGAGGGAGAAAAATTACAGAATTCAAAACCTTACAAATAATGATTGATGGAAACAATCATTGTATGTTATTTGAAAACAAATAAAATATTTATATACTAAGCTAAAAAAATAAAAGAATTACTACTGCAATTATAAAACTTTTATGAGGAAAAAAAAATTAAACAAACCCCCAATTGCCTAGATTTGAACGTTTAATCATATCATTTCGCATATGAAAACAAGAGAGAAATTCATGATATATATATATATATATATATATATATATATATATATATATATATATATATATATATATATAATACAAAGAAGGTCAGTTTGGCAATGCATTCACAGTTTCAAAATTAATTCAATGCAAATTCTGTATCCTTAACATTAAATAGCAAGTCATTAATATTTTCATCTTTATGTCCCCTATTATATCAATTAAGCCACTAAAACCTTTGTATCTACATATACAATGCTCTATTGTCTATTGTACTCACACTAAAAGAGTAGAACAAGGAATACCCCATGCATAAATAGTGAATTCTTTCTCTTAAAAATACTTTCTCTCATGAGTTTGAAAATCAAAAACTAAAAGAAATATGATAAACCAAAGTTTTCCGGGTGCTAATAAGTGACTTTCTGCAATATGTTTTACAAACAAAATTTACCCACTTTTCATCTGTCAGTATAACTTAAGGATAAAGGCAGAGAAAAGCAAACTTGTGAGTAAAACATGCTAATTGTGCATGTACACACAAATATGCCTTAAACATAATCCATTATATTTAATCTAAGTTTGGGTAATAAAAGATGACAGGTAATGTAAGAAACTGTTGCAACATTATATAGCAGTACTAGCCTGAGGGAGTAAATACCTACTTGATTGACTACTTAAAGATTTGGGGGAAAACCAGGGATAAGGAGGGGTATGTAAGCACTTGTTTTCTGTGAAATAAAGAGAGCACTTAACATCTTTGTCCCTTGACTCTTCAGTGTTCACCTGAATTAAATGATAGGTAAGCTAAGGAATAAAGTGTAATTTGGCCAGCAGGCACCTAACATATGGTGCTCAAGCGTGGGGCATGAAGGCATGAAATAAGCATGCTTGGGACCATCTAATCGGAGTTCAGGAAAAGTACCAAGCTGTACTACACATTAAAGGACTGATATTTGGGCTATCAAGGAATAAGCTTCAAAGGACTGAGATTTTGAGCTGTTGTACAAGCGAGGGAAAAGCTTCCAGGCAAAATCCCAGGGCCTAAGAGTTCAAAGAAGGTAACAGGGTAATTGTTTTTATGAGGCAGATATTAAGGATATTTAAAAGTGAGTGGGAGCAAGAAAGTATGGAGGAAACAGAAAGTACAATGGAAAAATAAATAAATAAATATTATCAAGAAAGGCCTATGATTCATCCTATAGCACTATCTAGTAGAGAAACTTCAGCATTACAAAAAAAACATTGAAAGGGCCTGAAATGAGTTGAATTTGAGAGACTTAGGAGATGAATTTCAGTCTTATCCTGTTATTGAGGAGCAAGATGCTTTTAATCCAGGAAACCATTGGTGAACACATAAATCAGTATATATAAAGGCAGTCAGAGATTTAAAGAAAGCAGTAGGGGAATACAGGGCAAGATCAGCCTTTGTGCAGTTACAATTGGATACTCTTGCATACTCCATATTAATACCTAATTATTGGAAACAGATAGGGCATGTTTATCACCTGGACAATCTGTCTTTTGAATGACGGAGGTTGCAGAACAGTGTAGACAGATAGCTTTGAGGCATGTGCAAGGTCCCAATATATTATGATATCCCATAGGTCACAAGGCTGCCATATATTATGAACAATTAAGTGGTACAGGTCAATTTCACAACAATGAAGACCAAATAAATTATGGGTTAGAAACATATGAAAGAATCGCCACCTCTGTAAAGAATGCTTGGGGACATAGTTATCCAACAAAGAAATGATGAGGTTTTTGAAGATGTCTTTGCCTGATTCAGGAGGCAGTAGGAAGAACCTTAGGAGATGCAGCAGGAACAGACATGTTAATAAAACAATTAGCATGGGCAAATGCAAATGCTGATTGTCAGAAAGCAATGATTGGCTTAAGAAGGGATGCCACATTGAGAAAATGATTCAAAGATGTGACAGAGTAGGGTCTCAGGTGCATCATGCAGAATTGATCACAGAAGTATTTACTAATATGCACATGTGAAATAAAGAGAAACGGTCTTGCTTTGTTTGTGGAAAACCTGGATATTTAAAGAAAGATTGTTGGAGCGCCCAAGGAGCTAAATCCAGAATGGTCAGGACACATTGTCCTAATACTCTGTGTCCAAAGTGTAAAAAGGCAGGACACTGGGCATCAGATTGTAGACCCTTCTCCCAGGGGCCCCTCAAAAACATTCCTGGGGTATGATAGTTCAGGAGCAGCGAGGAATAGAATGGAAAAATCAGTATGCAGCTTTAGCAGGAAACCAACCCATAGAAAAATATTGATGGTTAGAAGTTCTGGGAAATTTAGGGTACCTCCACATACTTCAACTAAATTGTCTATTAATCCTTTATGATTGATGGATAAGGAATGTGCAATCATTTTGGCTTCATCAAATTCAAAATACACTTACATCAAACCTGTAGTCAGGCACACGAGTGGGGAAATTTTTCTTTATTGCAATAGTGAATGCTAATGATGATAATAGGTACATAAATGAGGACCATTGTATATCTCAGTTATTTGTTTTTTCGGGATCTACTATAAATTATAAGAAAAAAGGAGTTGATAAAAGCATCAAAACTGAGAAACAATAAAGAAATCATGTTTGCTACTACAATTTCTTCAGAAAAACCTTTGATTATCCAGGTAGAAGGAATTGCTTTTCTAGATTTGATCGACACTGGGGCAGATTGGACTGTGTTCCCCATACAGAAATGGCCACAAGCTTGGCTTAAACAAGATGCCTAAACTAACCTAGTAGGCATTGGAGGTTGGCAAGAAACAGAAGTTTCTTGTCAACCTTGAAATGCAGAAAAAAAAATAAAGCAGGGACTATCATTCCTTTCATAGTTGAAGGACTCACTACAATTTTATGGGGAAGAGATATATTGGCTCTATTAAGTGCAAAAATTAGCATGGATATTTTGACTGGAGCTGCTGTTGAGTAGTAAAGGATTGAGGTACTGTTTTGTGATTTTAATGAGGTTTGGATTCATTCCTGTAAATGACACTCCCTCTGACACCAGTAAAAATGAAAATATTTTAATTACACAACACAAGGAATAGATTGATTACAATAACATCCAATACAACAGGTAATACATAAAAGACAAAGGATTAGTAATACTATGATCAAAGTAGAAGATAGAGATAAAGAAAACATCACCAATTCGGAGGAGAACCAACTTGTTTTCTCGGAGCCAGGTGACCCTGGGGTGTTGGCCTATGAGTTTCCAAATGGGAGAGGATTCCAGGTAGGAAGTCTCCTCCATGGATGAGATCCCGAAGAGGAGAAGGGACTTAGAACTTTTATACCTTTGAGGACAAAGAAGGCTCAGAGCCATCTGAGTTGAATGGGATCAAGTTTCTTGAGCATAGATTGAATCAATATATTATGTTTTAAGTAAATACCATTATGGGGCTGTAAGGTTTGTTTTAATTAAACATCAGCACTGGGAGAATAGCCAGTTTTCCCAATGCTGTTTTGTCTTCCCCAGGAATGGCTAGTTCCTGGGACATCAGAAATACAGCCAAATCACATAAGTCATACTCCAAATAATGAGTTCATATACCGGTCATTGCCTAGTTCATATACTGGTCATTGCATCAATCACGGCCTTCATACATATTGAAGAGGCCTTACATTAATAATTTGGTAAATATTAATTAGGAATTAGGAATTATCAATTCAGGTACTGATTGTTAAATTAGAATGGAAGAATCAGCAACCTATATGGGTGGAACAGTGGCCCCTTACAGAAGAAAACGTTTTATCCTTAAAAGATATAATTAAGGAACAATTAAAACAAGGACATATGGGAAGCCCTTGGAACTCCCCTGTATTTGCTATAAAAAAGAAATCAGGGAAAAGGAAGATATTAACAGATCTATAAAAAATCAATGAATCTATGAATGTCATGAGTGCTTTACAACTGAGATTACCTTCTCCTAACATTATTCCCAAAGAGAAACCATTGTGGGTGACTGACTTTAAAGTATTGTTTTTATTCTATTCCCTTTCACTCATAAGAAATTTTTCTTTTCCATTCCCAATATAACCCTTGGAGCTCCTCATGACAGGTATCATTGGAAGGTGTTGGCACAAGGAATGAAAAATAGTCCAACTATATGTCAATATATTGTACATGAGGCATTAAAGGGGGTTAGGAATAAATATAAAGATGCATATTTTTTACATTATATGGATGACATCTTGACATCTCATGAAAAAAGTGAAACATTGGAAGAAATGTTTCAAGATACCGTAACTGATCTTAAGGATTATGCGTTAGTGATAGCTACAGACAAATTACAAAAACACCATCATTTTCATTTTTTAGGTTTCCAGGTAGATTTCACTGCCATAAAAATCAAGCCTCCTACATTGAATATAGACAAAGTACAGACATTAAATGATGTTCAGAAGTTGATAGGTGATATACAGTGGATACGACCTTAGGTCAGGATTTCTAATGATCTTATGAAACCACTATATGAAATGCTGAGAGGAGACAAGAATTTGTGATCAAAGAGTGAGTGGACTGCAGAAGGAAAGTCTAGCATTCAGACAATTATGCAATTGATTCATGACCAACACAGTATAAGAGTAAATCATTTGCAAGACCTTGAGATTACTATTTTGGTCACTGTTGCCTGTCCTAATGGGATTATACAACAGGGACAAGACATTGAATATTTAAATGTACAGGGAAATAATGTGTTCATTACATACTTGCAAATGCTTGCGCTTTTGATTAAAAAGGCTATAAATAGAGTTCTAGGGTTATTTGGAAAAGAATCTTCAAAGATTTATATTCCTTTATGGAAGGAAATTATAGATGACAGTATTAAATGCCTGGAAGAATGGCAGATATTGGTGAATATGCCAATCACATCTAAATCACCATTAATGCTTAGTAAGTTTTTCGTCTTCATGGACTTGGATTGTGGAGCAGATAGTGAAAAAGGAAATTGTAGATGGTATAAATGTCTTTACAGATGCAACAAGGAATAACAGAGCTTCCTTTTATATTCCAGATAGAAATAGAAGGCATCTATTTTATTACTGAATTTCAACCCAACCAACAAAGTGAACTTTTTGCAATAGTACAAACTGTGACAATTAATGAACCCATCACTATTATCACAGACAATAAATATGTTTGGGGTGTACTACAGCATTTAGAAACTTACCAAATCAAGGACATCAATAACCACAGTATTATTCATTTACTTTGAGAATTGAAATTTTTGCTTAGAAGACATACGTGTACTCTAGTTTGCTTACATATTAGATCTCATACTGAAGCTCCAGGTCCTATAGCTAAAGGAAATGCTATTGCTGATGCTATATTAAGCTTTCCTATTTTTGAAGCTATGGAGGTTCATGATAAATTATATCTGTCAGCATGATTATTATGAGGTTTGCATGGGATTCCCAAAGAACAAGCTAGGAAAATTTTGCTACAATGTACTCATTGTGTGTCTTTTCCTCCAAAAAATGTCAAGGGATTCTGTGAATCCAAAGGGAATGGGGGGTCTGAATTCTGTTTGGCAGATGGATGTCACTCAGGTATCTTTGTTTCTCAGGCTGAAGTATGTTCATGTCTGTGTTGATACCTATTCAGGCTTTGTGTGGGTGACTCCACAAACTGCAGAGACTTTTAAACATGTGAGAACTCATTTATTGAATTGTTTTTCTCTTGGTAGACTTCCCAAGACTTTGAAGACTGATAATGGTCCAGCCTATTTGGATCAATTGCTTAAAAACTTTTGTGCAGAATTTCATATCACACATATTACAGGAATTCCTTAACATTCCACAGGGGCAAGGGATGGTTGATAGGATAAACTGGACAATTCAAATTGTGCTTCAAAAACAAAAAGATGGAATATATGATAAATCCATCAATAGATTGAATTATGCAATTTATACCATAAACTTTTCGAAATTTGATTCCAATTAGTTTACTCTGGCTATGAAATTTTGGGGAGCTGAACAATGCAAACAAAATAAGTGGATACTTCAAGAGGGTCAGTATGAATACCCTATGCAAGAAAAAGTAATGTGGTAATATAGAGAAAACATGGAAAGGATCCAACCAGGTAATAATCCAAGGGCCAGGTTATATTTGTATTTCCAAAGGAAATGGAAAAATCTGGTTTCCTGAAAGGAATTTCCGCATTATCACTAAAGGAGAGAATCAACATCAGGAGGAAGAAGAATATCTCTGTAACAGAGTAGTTAACTTTGAATTTTGTGAAATTGCTTAAGATTGTATTCAATTTTTTGATTGGCTATTTCAAAAATCTTTAGAGGTTCCTGAAGAAATCCTGATTGATTCTAAAAGTTATTCTTCTTGACCAGTCAAAAACATAAATATATATATATATATATATGTGTGTGTGTGTGTGTGTGTGTGTGTGTGTGTGTATGTGTGTACATGTGTATTTCATCATCTATAGGACATTTTACATCTCTCTACTGGCCTCTCTATTCTGAGATTTGGTACCTGCCAGGGTATCCTGTAATCTCACTTTGGCAATTTTGCTATCTGATACAAAAGAATTCTGTCTGTGTCTAATCTCCTCTGTGCGTGTGTTTGTGTGTGTGTGTGCGTGTGTGTGTGTGTGTGTGTGTGTGTGTGTGTGTGTGTACATGTGTATTTCATCATCTATAGGACATTTTACATCTCTCTACTGGCCTCTCTATTCTGAGATTTGGTACCTGCCAGGGTATCCTGTAATCTCACTTTGGCAATTTTGCTATCTGATACAAAAGAATTCTGTCTGTGTCTAATCTCCTCTGTGCGTGTGTTTGTGTGTGTGTGTGCGTGTGTGTGTGTGTGTGTGTGTGTGTGTGTGTGTGTGTGTATTTCAGATCTGATGTAGTTACAGTTAGCTATGTTAATATTGCTCCTTTTGGTTTGGGTTTTGATTTTAATTGTTAAAAAGGTCCAATTTAAATTAAATAATTAATGAAGTTGGAATGTGAACCTATCAGTTTATACCATTTGAAGGTTCGTAAGTGGCAGTGTTTGCAATGATTTCAGCTGTGAGCTATGTTTTTGTTGACCTAGAGTTGATTAAGGGCTGTGTTTAGCTGAGGTTAATTGAGATTATAGTTTAGTAAAGGGAGAGCAAATATTGTACTAATTTTAATAAGCTGAAATTTTGATATTAAATCAATATTGTTAACTGCCAACAAAATCACAATTTTTTTGGTAAAGGAAGAAAGTTTATATTATTTATCTCATCATATGTTTATGGAAGGGAATATATATGTATTTATAATATATGTGATCCATTGTAACATCAAAGAAATACTAACAGTGTTTGGTTCTCTTGTGAACATTTAAGCTATTTGAATACTGTAAATGTTAAAACATAGAAATTAACATGTAATTGCTTTGAAGAGGTGGTAAGGGAACTACCACAAATTGTGACCCTCTTCTGGGATGAATCTGTGCATTCATGCATAATATAATGGAAATATAATTGTAAAATTTAATAACTCATGTTCATTTACTTGAATGCCTGTTTTTTTACTATTGTTTTATTGCATTGGAACCAATAAAACATGTTAGAAATTTAAGGTTACCTAAGATATTCTAATGGTTTAAAAAAGTTCCAAAAGTAATAATTTGTTTGTATTTTTAAAGATGGCTAGTAGTTAAAAGTTTATGTATAGATATTTATAGCCAATTGTTATGTGACAAGTATGGAGAAAATGGGCAACCTCCTAACCAGATAGAGATGTTTAGTTATTTTAAAGAGTTAATAATTAATGGGTTCTGTCTTCAGCTATATGAGCAACAAATTGAATTGTGATTTTTTCCCTGGTTCTCTTAATACCAAGTTATAGCACTCTTGGTTCTCCTTAGTGCTCAAGCCACCTGAAGCTCTGGTTATATCATTGCTATATTACAACATATTGATCTGTCTGACATCAGGTATTATAGAAATACAATATGCCAATGAAGTCATTTACACTTATGCGGTTTGATGTTCAGATCTTTGAAAGAATGACCCTAGTCTCAACTAAAGTAGGTTTCTTTTAAAAGTTCCCTTGCCTTGCCCTTAATGGGCTCTGTAGTAGCATATGGCCATGATCATTCCAGGTGCATCATAATTAGTGAGACAATGGATCAAGATAATACCTATTAGCATATTTGATGACTTTAAAGGAGAGATCTACTCTTCTACTAGAATTGTTGTTCATTTTGTTGCAAATTAATTTTTTGCAGTTTTTAAATGAATTTTTCAGTCAGGATCATAAAGTATAATTCTTGTGCTTATACACCTTCTAGTTTGTTTCTAATTATTGTACCTTTGTTAAATAACCTCTGTTACAATGTATCTGGTTTTTGTTTACTCAATTTTTTTCCCTTGAGTTTTGCTTCTCTTAGCTGTATAGCTCCAAGACCAGCTTCTTCAGGATGCTAACCAGCTATGCCAATCAATCATTTCCTGGACCCTGCCTCAATGATACCCTCACTGTAATATATTCATGTCTAAATGGACTCTGAAAGGCCCAGAAGAATCTGGTCCTGAATAATTTGAAGGGGAAGAATTTGCCTCAAAAACTAAAAAGGGGGGGGGGGAATTTGTAAGAGACTGTTGCAAAATTGTATAGCAGTACTAGCCAGAGGGTGTAAACACCTGCTTGATTATAAGACATTGTTGATTAGCAACATTGTATGGGAGTAATAGCCTGAGAGAGTAAACACCTGCTTGATACACTTCTTAATGAGTTCGGGGGAAAGCATGGATAAGGAGGGGGCACTTAAGCACCTGTTTTCTGTGAAATAAAGAGAGAACTTGCCATCTTTGTCTCTAAGCTCTTCAGTGTTCACCTGAATAAAATGATAGGTAAGGAAGTATAATTAAGCGGACAGGCACCTAACAAGGTAATTTAAGCAGTGCTTTTCAATAAGATTTAATATAACACTAAAAATAAAGGGAAGAAGGAACAGGGAGATAACAAGTTTCATGTAAGACTCAAGAAAGGCAAGACAACTTGTATTTTAAAACAGTTTAAAACTTATCTTCTAAATTTTTCTTTTAAATAAATCCTTTATTGAACACTGTGAAAAGATTGATTAAAAGATAACGAAATTCCAGAACTTTTTAAATGACAAAAACACTATACATTTGGCAACTACTTAAACCCCTTAAAAGGACAAAGAAATGTTTTACTTAATTTCTATTTTCCTTAGATGTGCTGTCTTCAGTATGAATATATGCACCAATGATACACACCCTAACTCATCCATGTGTGCCCAACCTTTGCAACTCTTTCCCAGTACCTCCTGCACACTCTGTATTGGCATCACTCCAGGATTTGAGGGAATTTTTTTTTCTTTTTCTCATGATATTTTAAGGATAAAACTGAAATATGTTCACTGTAAAAATGATCATTTTTATGTTACTAATCATGTTTTTTATCATACTGTAAATTCTCTAATATTATCTACTATATTACTTCTATTTAATGATTTTGTTTTAAAAATACCTTAATTTATTGCATTGTTTCCTAATTAAAAGTAAAAATTTTTAACAAATATTTTAAAAATGAACTCCAAATTATCTTTTTTCCTTTCCCTCAATTGGAAAGGTAAGCAATATGATATTGATGGTACATGTGAAATTATGTAAAATATGTTTTCATTTTAGTCATGTTGCAAAAGATGACAGAAAGAAAACAAAAGAAAATTTTAAACATGAAAAGTATATGTTGAAGTTTTTATGTTCATCATTTTGCTCTCTGATGGTTGATAACATTTCTCATCATTAATTCTTTGGAAGTGTCCCAGACCATTGCCTTGATCAGAGTTGCTAAGTCATTTACCATTGATTATAATTGCAATATTACTCTTACTTTGTGAAAAGTTTTTCTGATTCTTTCAACTTTACTTAGCATCATATATATCTCTTCTAGGTTGTTTCTGAAATGATCCTACTCATAATTTCTTATAGTACAATACTATTCCATCATGATTAAAAAACATAATTTGTTCACCCATTCAGCAATTGAAGAGTACTCATTCAATTGACAATTCTCTACCACACACACACACACACACACACACACACACAGACACATAAAGACCTAGTAGCTGCTATGTTTTTGTATGAATGGAAACTTGTCCCTATTACATTTGAAAAATGTGGTACACTGAAAGACAAATTTCTATGAATGACCTTTTTTTTTTTTAGTTAGGCTATCAGTAATATCCTCTCTCAATAATCAAAATCATTGGTACCTGGGAAACTTCGTTTTATAAGATTTATTTTTGTTTTGATTTTCAAACTCATGAGAGAAAGTATTTTTAAGACATAGAATAAACTATTTAATTATGGGGTATTCCTTGTTCTACTCTTTTAGTGTGAGTGCAATAGACAATAGAGCACTGTATTTGTAGATACAAAGGTTTTTATGCCTTAATTGGTAATAACCTTTCTATAGTTTTGACAAATATAAAAGAACAAAAATAGGTTTGGGTAGATAAGGAATACACTACAATCATCTTTTAGATATTTAAGATAATCAATTCAAGGACATAAAAATGACATTCAGTAGCCACAGATTCAATTATAGAAATCAAAACTTCATAAAAGGAATTATGTTGTATACTGAATATAATAGAAATTCAAAGTAATATTATTATAATATTCCCATTACATATCTTTGATGTCTTTGGGACATAGAGCTTGTAGTGTTAGGATATGCACAGATTTATACCCTATTGAATAAAGTTTTAAATTATACTCAAGAATGATTGGACTAGTTCCCAAGTCCACCAGGAGTGCATTAGTATCCCGATTTTTTTTATCCCCTCCAACATTTTTCATTTTATTTTTCTGTTGTGGCTAAGTGTTATGTGGTATCTCAGAGTTTGCAAAGTTTACATAGAAGAGGGGAGGCTAGGTGGTGCAGGGGATAGAGCACTGGCCCTGGAGTAAGGAGTACCTGAGTTCAAATATGGCCTCAGACACTTAATAATAATCTAGCTGTGTAAACTTGGGCAAGTCACTTCACCCCTTTTGCCTTGCAAAAATCTAAGAACAATGTTTACATAGAAGAAAGCGGCTTCAAGTTATGGGAGGAAGTTTATAAAAATGGCCAAAATCAGGAAATGTATTACTTTTTTTTCCAGAAACAGTTAGAATTCCAGTGTAACTAAAATCCAGAGTAAATGTGTGACAGGGAAAAGACGATAAGAAGGCAGGAAATATGTGGAGAGAAGCAGATTATGTGGACCTTTGAATACTAATAAAATAATGAGGTTAAATTGAGCTTACGTTTTCAATGAAATAAAGATAGCTGAGTGAGGAAGCTTCTTCTAGACAGAACTTTAGAAGTTCTTTGCGTTCTATGAAACTCATAATTTTAGAGAGTTGCCTAATACACAGAGATATGTGAGTGTCCCAAAGTCACCCATAGGTTTGTGTCATATATGAATTAAATCTAGGTTAATCTTGCTTCAAAGTAAGATTTTTTTTTTCAACTATGCCATGACATCTCTTAAAATAAAGCATTTTTGCCTCATATATCTTTGAATATATGTAATGTGGAAATTCTGACATCAGCAATAGACTATTAAAGAAATTAATTTTGAAGATGTGGTTCAATCTGTGCCTGTGGCATAGTGGACTGCCCATTTATTACATATGCATGATTGGATGAGTAGAATGGTGCTATTTATAACTATCTAAAATTTCATAGATATTAAACCAATCTCTCATTTTTTTGGTCTTTCTCTTTGCTCCCAATCTATACAAAGAAAAAAAAAAGAAGAAGAAAAGGAGTTATGGAGGAAGAGAAGAAGGGATAATTTAAGAAGTTCCTATTATGCGTGTATTAAGCACTGTTGTAAGCCTTGTACAAATATCATCTCATTTGATATAGCAATTCTTTGTGTTATTTTTATCCTTAAAATATAATTGAGAAAGCTAAGACAGGTTCATATGGGTTCAAACTGTTAATATTTAATGCCTTCAGCCAGATTTGGATTCAGATGTTACTGACTTCAAAACATCACAAAGATGTCAAGGAAAAAGATAATTAATTTTAACTCTAATACATTCTAACATTTCTCCTTGTGCTTAAGTATGTTTTTATATTTCCCGCCCCACCCCCAGGCAATGGGATTAAATGACTTACTCATGGTCACACAGCTAGGTAATTATTAATGTCTGAGGCTAGATCTGAACTGAGGTGCTCTATCCACAGGGCCACCTAGCTGCCCCTGTGTTTAAATATTGATGTACTTTTGTGCATATTCCTTAAGTGATGAAATATTTTATCCTTTCATTATCAAAGAGGAAGAGGGAAAATGACAGGGACACATTATTAGCTACATTTTTAAAAGAAATTAGCTTAGTCTTGAAGAATAGATTTGCAAAGTCAATTCATCTAAAGGTGAACATTAATATTCAAACCAATTGCATCATCAATTGCTACATCTTGCTCTTATTCCATTGGTTTATTCTATTATCTAGATCAACTTATTAAGAGTCAAAAATGAAATAGAGGAAGTTTTCTGCACTCACCATATTCATTATTCACTATATAAAGGCTTATGTTTTTCTTGATACCAGGATAGTCCAGTAGAAGCTTTTTCCCCTAATGGAGACTGACATATGGGTAGTTGAGTTAGTTAGGAGGAAAACAGTTGTAAGCCACTGTTATTTACTCTCCTCCTTTTCAGAGTGACTTTCTCTATATATACTTATTCCATATTTCCATTCAAGGCAGTGAGAGTCTTCACTAACAATTCAAGCCTGGGAAAAAGGCAGATAGACATTTTCAAAGCCAGCAGGTATTTGGCTATGTAATTGACTTATTTTTTCTTAACCCTGTAAAAGTATTTTCTTTGCCTTGGAAAGTTTTAAAAGTAAATTTGTATTTGTATTTGCCAACTCTTAGTCCCTATTCACAGAACTCTTTTTGACAAATTACTTATCTTTTAAAATATTTCTCAATTACCTCCACCACCATCTTCCTTTGAATTGAATGAAATAACTTGTATGCTGACAGTAAATAGTTGTATCACTATTGAGAGTTCAAGAGGAAAAATTAACATCCATAAGGTAGAAAGTAAATGTTAAAGAAATAAATCTAGGACCCACTAATGGAGGCTAAAGGCATTTACTCTGAAGAAGAGAAAGGGGAGAATGGAAATAAAGGATCATTAATTTTTAATTACAGTATATCTAGGATATTTCTTGATGTCTCTCTTTTCTTAATTTGTCCTAATTGTCTTGTTTCAGAATTCTGATACAGTCAAGTATCAGTCAGCAATTCCTCTTGCTTTTCTTATATGACTATACCATATCTGCTTCTGCCTTTTCTAATATGTTTTCTTTGTTTTTGTTTCTACAACACCAAAAAATGTGACGGATTTGACGTTTTTCATATCATATTACTCAGATGCCTTCTCGTTTTTCAAAAACTGATTTAATTTTTGTTAAATTTTAATTTCTGACTCCTTCCTTTCCTACTCACTCCACATTAGAAAAGGCCTCACATTTGACACAGATTAATAAATGTGTAAGGCTATAGTACTACTTATCATTTCTTCCTCTGTGAGTAAATACATATATATATATATATATATATATATATATATATGTATGTATGTATATATATCTTCCTTCCTAGATCTTTTGAATTTAATTTCAGTATAGAAGCAACAGTATATTGAATATTCACAATTAGTCTTTAACCATTATTGCTGTTACTGTATACAGCTTTCTCTTGATACTTGTTCAGTTTACTTTTAGTAATTTCATGCATAAGTTTCCCTGCTTTCTTTCTTCTAAACTCAACCAGTTCCTCATTTCTCACAGCATAATGCCTTTTGACACTATCTCCTCTTTGAGTTATGTTTCATTTAAAAAAGTAGTTTTATTCCTTAACAAATTCAACCTGCACAAATAATCCCATTCTATCTAGTCTCCTACAATAGATTGTTTCCTCAATAATCCTCACTCTGTCATTTATCTTCAATATCTCACCATCTACTGACTCCTTTCTTAATGTCTACTAGCAGAAACTAATCTCTGCCTCACTTGGAAAAACAAACAAACAACCAAAAAAAAACTTACATGCCAAAATTTATGTCTCGGCTAAAATACCATGTTCAACAGGAGCATTTCCCAATTCCTCTCAATTCCAATGCCTTCCCTTTCCGTGTATATCTTTTTATACACTTTGTTTTTGCATTGTCTCTTCCAATATGTTGTGAGATTCTTAAGGGCAGGAACAATCCTTAACACTTTTTGTTCCCCTGTTGTCTAGCACAGTAGACACTTAATATATGTTTATTGATTTACTCTCTGTCATATAAGTTGGAGTCATATCAGAAGTCTCTTTCAGTGTCAGGGTAAAACTCCAAGGATGAAGAGGAGGTGACATGGAGACGTTTGTTTGTGAACAGCAGACATTCCATCTGTAGGGTCTTAAACATCTTAGTAACTTCTTTAAGAGATATTCAGTCAGTAGCTAAAATCTTGCTTCTCTTCTTTAAATATTATTATTATACCAATTTTGATATTGCTTTTAATATGGTTTTTGAAGTTCAGATCCCTGAGAATTTCTGGATAGTTGAAAATTTCTCCACATTTTCCTTAATGGCAACTCATTCATTTAAATTCAACAGTCGTTATTATATATTTGCAATATACCACTACCTATTCTAGAGATACAAAGATCCAAGAACATAATCACATACAAGAACATAAATAAAAATATTACTTTCCCTCCATAGGCCTGATTTCAATGAAAGGGTTATAGTATGTCACTGATAATTTTAAAATAAACATTCATAAATAGATAACAAAGTAATTTATAGAGAGGAAGAAGGGAAAAGGAATGACATAGTCGTCACTAACAGTAAATGAATATTAGTGAGTTAAACAACTTTTCAATTGTTTCAAAACCTCCTGGTTTCAAAGCCAGGAGGTGTCAGAGGCATGTTTTGAACCCAGTTCTTTCTAAAATCAAGGGTGACACTCTATTATATCTTACTAATTATATTTTTTTACTTTAATAGTTTTCTATTCCAAAATCTTTTGCAAACTGTAAAACATAAATTCAGAATTGAAGTAAAAACTCTTGTCAAAAGAAGAAGGAAAATATTCTGAAGAATAAATAAGCATTATGCTGGATATTCTAATTGAAAAGTGAAACAACTAGACAATACAGTCTCCTCTCATTAGACTCAAACATTCAGTAATATAAAATAGGAAAAATAGTAATATAGAATTTAAATATAATAGTTCAATTTAAAAAAATTTAAATCTCTCTAAAAGCACAAGTTTTGACAAGCAGTTAGAAAAACTGAATTTTTTTTTTATTATTTGGGATGAACTAATCTGAACTTCATCAGCAAATATGGGCAAGGAAAACATGGTCACTTTAAAAATATTGATATAAAATGCATTGGTGGATTTGATTTAATAATAATAGACACTGAATCTAAAGACATTTGATTATGCCAAAAATCTCAACTTTGTTATTGAATCTGAACTGATACATGATAATTTATGTCTTTTATAACTACAGGACGAACCTATTTCTCACAACTTCCTGTACTTCCCTAGGTTAACATCTCAATAATTATATTACTTTTACTGTTGCCCCCTTTCCCCAACCAGAATGATTCTAAAGAAACATATAATCTTAGACTTTATTCTGAAAGATAATTTGCAATCAAGTTTTTGTGATCAAATTGGAAAGAAAAACTTATTTGAATTTGAAGTTATTTCTGAATGTTAAAAGCATAATCATACAATATTTTTAACGTATGCTAAAGAGGCTTAATTGTTTTTCTTTTGACACAATTAAATCAGTTCATTTTCTCATTAGAATATAATCAAATTACTCTTGTGTCAAAATATATATTAGGCTTTACTGACAGGGCTAATTAAATGTGTAAAACACAAGTCATTGAAAATTTGTTATGATATCTAATAATAAGTGCAACCTGATCTAAATTCTGGTGAAACAAATGTGTATAGAATATTTTGAATAGCAATCTACATCCATGAATAAACTTTATTAATCACAATGAATGGAAGTAAAATGAAATCTTCCATGATTTGTCAGTATTAGTTTTTTTTTTTTCATTTCTGTAAGGTGGCTTGGGTCATAATTTCTAAAATAACCATTCCATCTCTGCATTGTGATTTGCTATGAAACACAAACTTGCAGCATGTAGTAGAAGAGGGCCTATATAATAGAACACTAGTCCAAGTTAGATATCTAATTTACTCTTTCTGAATGTAAAAGAAGTAATGAAATTACATAGAGTGATTAAAAAGAAATAGATTTAAGTGAAAACACACGCCTAAACAAATTGTCTAAATGGAAAAAGCATGTCCAACATAAAACTGGGGTAGATGTATTCCATGGAACACTATTGTTCTATTAGAAACCAGGAGGGATGGGACTTCAGTAAAGCATGGAAGGCTTTGCCTGAACTGATGGTGAGTGAGATGAGCAGAACCAGAGAAGCATTGTACACCCTAATAGCAACATGGGGGTGATTGTCAACTTTGAAGGACATGCTCATCCCAATTGCAGGACATTCACTCAGTTTCCAATTCTTTGCCACCACAAACAGGGCTGCTATGAATATTTTTGTATAAGTGATGTTTTTACCCTTTTTCATAATCTCTTCAGGGTATAGAACTAGTAGTGGTATTGCTGGATCAAAGGGCATGCATATTTTTATTGCCTTTTGTGTGTAAGTCCAAATTGCTCTCCAGAAAGGTTGGATGAGCTTCGATCAGTGTAACAATCAGGCACAATTTTGGGGTATAGGGGATGGACATTATCATCTGAATCCAGAGAAAAAATTGTGGAGTTTGAAGAAAGACCAAAAACTATTACCTTTAATTGTATTTTTAAAAAAAGTTATCATATTGTGTAATTGTGCTATCTCTTATTCTTTATTTTTCTTCCTAAATGATATGATCTCTCTCAACACATTGAACTTAAATCAATGTATGCTATGGAAAAATGTAAAGACTAAAAGACTGCCTTCTGTGGGGAAGGGAAGCAAAGTTAGGAGAAAAATTGTAAAATTCAAAATAAATAAAATCTTTCTCAAAAAAAAAAAAAGAAAAGAAAGAATTCTGCCAAATTCTTTTAATGACACCAACATTGTGCTGACACCTAAACAAGGAAGATTCAAAGCAGACCAAGAAAATTATAGATCAATCTCTGTACTGAATAGTGATCATTAGGGTAATACACCATGATAAAATAGATTTAATATCAGATAAGGATCGTTTAATATTAGGAAAACAATCAACATAATTAGTCATATCAAAATAAAATCAACAGAAATCATATGATTGTCTCTAAAAATGCTGAAATAGTCTTTGACAAAAATGCCATATTATTTCCTATTAAAGTGTACACGAATAAATGTAGTTTTCCTGAAAATGATGAGCAATATTTATCTTAAATCATCAATAAGCATACTATGTAATAGGATAAAGTAGCAGCATTTCTACTAAGATTAGGGATGAAACAGTGTCACCTATTATCACCACCAATATTCAATACTATATTTGAAATGTTAGCTTTAGCTATGAGAAGAAAAAAATTAAAGGAATTAGAATAGACAATGAGGAAACAAAATTTTCACTCTTTGTAGATTATATTATGGAATACTTAGAGAATCCTAGAAAATCAACTAAAAATTCCTTGAAACAACAAATTCAGCAAAGCAGCAGGATAAAAAATAAATCCATAAAAATAATCAATGTTTATATATATGTATATATACATATATATATATATGAATAATAAAATTCAAGAGCAAACAGTAGAAAGAGTAATCCTATCTAAAGACAATATAAAATACTTGAGAATCTCTCCCCCAAGACAAACCCTGAAACTATACAAGATATTTTTCTGATCAAAATAAATAAAGTCAGATGAAAAGAAATAGAAAATTTATGATTGCTCATGGTTACACTGAAGCAATATGAGAAAAATGACAATTCTGTACAAATTAAATTATTGATTCAGTGTTTTACCAATGAAACTATGAAAATTTTATTTTAGTGAAATAGAAAAAATGAAATTTATCTGTAGCAACAAAAAGTCAAGAATTTCAACAGACATTATGGGGAAAATGCAAAGGAGGATGATCTAGCTGCCCTAGATCTAAAATTAAATCATAAAGTGACAGTCATCAAAACTGTTTTATACTGGGTACAAAAAAGATTGATGGATCAGTGGATTAGATAATTTAAATGGAAATAATAGTAAATAACTACAGTTATCTACTGTTGATAAATCTAAAGACACTTGTTTCTGGAAAAAAAACTCACTATTTGATGAAAAGTTCCGGGAAAACTCAAAAATATTATTGCAAAAACTAGGTAGACCTACATCTCATACCCTATAACAAGTTAGATTGAAAATAAGTATTGAATTTAGACAGAAAGTGTGAAAACATAGACTATTTAAGAGAACCAGTATTAGTCAGATCTAGGGAGAGAGATGAAGGATATGATTATTGAAGAAAGAGCCCATTATAAATTGCAACCAGTCTCACTTTATTCTCCCAAACGATACTTTGTTCTATGATCATATATAAATCAGGATCACTGGAGATGCACCTGGGTAAACTATATTAAATTAAAAAGGTTTTGCAGAAATAAAACCAATGGAGTCAAGATTAGAGGGAATGTAGAAAGCTAGGAAATAATTTTCACAGTAAATGTTTCTGATTAAGGTCCCAAACCTAAAATATATAATAAAATGAATCAAATCTGTAAGTCATATATCATTCTCCAATGTATAATTTATCAAAAGATGTAACCAGGCAGTTTTCAGATGAAGAAACAAAAGTTATAATCAAATCATTACTGGTCAGAAAAATGCAAATTAAAATAACTTTGAGGTACTACCTCAAACCTATCAGATTGGCAAAGAGAAAAAAAAAGAGAAAAAAAGGAGCTATGCTGGAGAAAATTTAGGAAAACTGGCATACTAATTCACTGTTGGTGGAGTTTCAAACTGATCCAGTCATTCTGGAGAACAATATAGAAACACGTCCAAACGGTAATAAAACTGTGCATACCCTTTGATTCAGCAAACCACTTAAGGGACTATATCCCCAAAAGATTATAAAATGGAAAAAAAGTATCATGTTCAAATATATTTAAAGCAGTTGAATTTATTTTTTACTGACAAATAATTGGAAATTAAGGAGATGCCTGTCAATTGTGGAATGGCTCATCAGCTTATGGTATATGAATGATATAGAGTACTATTGTTCTGTAAGAAATAATGAATAGCATAACTTGAGAAAATATTGGTATGACTCGCATGAGCTGATGCTGATTGAAGTGATCAGAACCAAGACAATATTGTACAAATTAGCAAAATTATAAAATGATCAATTATGATGGATACAACTCTGCTCAAGCTGTTCAGAGATCAAGGACTACTCTGATAGATCTCCTTTGTATAATGTCATCCTCAGCCAGAGGGACAAAACAAAACAAAACGGTTGTCTGAAGGCAGAATGAAGCTTACTATATTCACTTTTTGAAAATGTCTTTTATGTCTTTCCTTTCTTTCACATTTTTTTCTTTCCCCTTATTTCTAATTCCTTTCTGTGACTAATGTGGATATATGTTGAGAAAGTGGTAGAAAAATGTGAAACTCCTCATCCTGAAAATAACTAATCTATAAACATGTTTAACATAAATTCGCATGTACAATACTAACCTGTTTGTTCACTACTGATTGTAGTGGGGTGGGAAGGGAGGGTGGAAGGAAATTTTGTAACTTAAAAATATTAATATGCATATGAATGAATGTTGAAACTCTTTCATAATATGTATTTGGAAAAATAAAATATCAATTAAATAAAGAGAAATGTGGAACTCAGGCAAATGAATAAATTTTGAAAACTAATTTTGCATAAAATTGGAAAAAATAAAATTTTAATTTTAAAAGAGAAAAAATTTCATGTATAAACTATTTTAAAATCAACATTACAGTTCTAATGATAATACAAAAGAGACTTATGAAATAGAATGCATTAGTGATATTGAAATCTGTATGTTATAAATACTACATCAATTTTTGCTTATAAAATTACAGGGAAATAACTATTTTGTGTGTTGGAGTTTTAATTACATTGGCATGAGACAATGCAGATTATTATCACAAATGAAAGAGACAGTGAGAGAGAGAGAGAGAGAGAGAGAGAGAGAGAGAGAGAGAGAGGAAGGTGATATCTTAATTGCACAGATCATTGATAGGTGAATTATTCAAACCATATAATGTGATCATTTGTAACTGGTGTTATGCTTCCAACTTCTATTTGTTATTTTCTTGGCAGGGCAGTGGTGGGACGAGGAGAAGGGAGCAAATGGAGGGCTGAGACAAAACTATAATTTCATTGAAGAGAAAATTTCTTCAACCAATACATAGTGGCACTTGCCCTGAATCCTTATCATCACAAAGCATAGTAACTTTAATATCCTTCTATACTTCCACCATTGAAAAATTTTGCCTCTGTTACATGTGAGAAAACCAACCCATTTGATTTGTGGGTTCAAAGGTATTTAGATAATTATTCAAATATTAACGGTGGTGTACTTCCATTTGTATTAAACTGACACCTGATTACAATTAAATTAGCATAGGGAATAATAACTTTCCCCATCTTACACAGTCTTCAAAATTAAAGGTGTATCTCTGTTTCATAAGAAGATCATCTTTTCTTTAGGTTTTTGCAAGGCAAATGGGGTTAAGTAGCTTGCTCAAGGCCACACAGCTAGGTAATTATTAAGTGTCTGAGACAGAATTTGAACCTTTGAACCGAGGGAGAATTTTCTGACAGAAGAGGGACCCTCTGAGAAGAAACAAGCATATAAAGAAGCTCATTCCTCCTTTTTTCCAAATCTCTGTATAGCTTATACTGATAGATACTGTAATGAATTTTCCCTTAGTTGAAAGAGACTTTCATAAACATATACTTGAATCTGAGATACTTTATTCACAATGAAATAATTTATTTACTATGAGTATTAACAAATTTAATCCAATTTTTATAATTTCTTATATTTCATTTTTTAAAAATATTGGATTCTATTTGATATCCACTTTGATTTTTCTGGCAGTGACTTTTGATAGGTAAAAAAATTGAGCATTTCCATATGTAGCTTAGAAGTATGTTTCTCCAATATACAAACTTTCTGATTTAACACTAGCCTCAAAATTATTTATACCATTTATGTATTTTGAGTTATAACAACAATAACATCATTTAAATAGTAAATTAAGGTTTGCAAATATTGTTTCATTTGATACAGAGAAATCTGGATGATGACACAAACTCTAAAATTTAGGTCAATATTATCAAATTATTATATTCTCAGAAATTTGCTTAAAACACTGAGAGATCAAGTAAATCCCTTGGGTTTGTTAAAGCAAAGACTCGAAACCAGCTAGCTCTCCCAAATCCCATAAGCAACTTCTTTATCCTTAGCATAACAGTGACTCTTTGAAAATGGAGAAAATAAAATGAATAGGAGGAATTTTGTTGTGTGTGCATGTATTTATGTGTGCATGAACATTTTTAAATATATGTACACATTAATATATATTATATATGCGTATATATACAATTATGCACAAACATGTATTTGTGGCATATGTGTAGGTTTATATGTTCAGTTATGTGACATGTATATATATATATATACATATATATATATATGTATATAAAATCTCCAAAGTACTGAAAATATAACAGCATATATAGGTATAGGGATATACATAAACATATGCATATATGTGTTTCTAACTCTTACTATTTATATGAGCAAATTTGTAGATGTTAATGTATATGTACTCATTTTATATGTTTATGCATGTGTGAGTTACTTTATGAATGTGTATATATATATATATATATATATATATATCATTATGAACCATATTTCCACATGTATAAAGCCCTTTTTTGAAATATTTGGGGATCTAAAAACTGGGAGTGTCTTATACAGTGGTTGTAGAGTTTTTACTTGCATTTCTCTCTTTTTTATGCTTGTTTTTGTGCTCATTGTATTACATTTATTTCTGGTATATTAGAATACATTTTGCCACATTCTGCCAAGAAGTGGCTCAGAGAAGATTTTTGTGTAGTGCTGAATTCAAGTTAAAAATGATCCAGTTTGCAAAAGTGAATGGAAATTTTGCTGCTGAACTTAAGTTTGTTCCTCCTACGCCGAGAAAATAATCTGAGACTGGCTATGAAAAGAAGAAACCCAACTGAAAAGTACATGGCAGAAGGCCTTGAGTGGCAAGTCAGCAAAATAGACTGATTTAGAAGGGGAATTGAAGATAAGGATTGAAGAATAAAAGGCAATTGGAATTCCTGTTTCCACAAATATGGTTCAGCATAAGGGAAGAAGAATTGCTGAAGAAAAAGAAATTACTAATTTCAAACGAAGACACAATTTATGCTTCAGATTCATGAAAAAAGAATAGAATAAGCATGCATACATGCACTAGACTTGTCCAAAAGATGCCTGAAAGCTATGAGAAGAAGTTCCTTGATTTCATGATGAGTTCAATAACTTTACAAATTTCAGACAAAATTAAGGTGCTTCCAATACAATGGGAAATACAGTATGTGTGTGGCTTTCCCCAAGTTTTCTTTAAATAAAAACATTACTTTGGGATACAAGAATACACTGATATAAGGATATAAATTAACAACCAAAACCAAGCATACATACAAATATATCCTATAATCTCATTTTCTATTTTTTGACCCTCTATTTATTGATCATTTTATTTCATTATTTATACATTTTTGACATTATTTTTTCTTTTGAATCACAAATACTCTGTGTCCCTATTGTCACCTATCTACTGAGAATAAAAGAACAAAAATTAATGATACCTGTTAAATCATGCAGAATATATATATTTCCATATCAGTCATATTTCAGAAAATCCAGATAAAAAAATTAGTGACAAAATTCTTCTTCAATTTACACTGAGAGTTTATGAGTTCTCTCTCTGGTGGTAGATAAAAGATATCATTTTTTTCATCATGAGTTTCTTGAAATATCTTAGATAAATATATTTCCCAGTTGATCAACATTAAAACATTGCTGTTACCCATGGACAATTATCTCCTGAGTCATCCAACTTCAGTTTGCATCAATACATATAGATGTGACCAGGTTCTTTGATTTTTCTTTGAAATTATACCTATTGTGGACAACTGGGGTGGAGCAAAGATGGCAGCATGAAGCTCCCAGAGATTTTCCCAACCAAAGATAAAAGAAACCTCTACTCTGACATTCAAACAACAGATCCCACCAAGACAAAAAAGAAGATTCAAAGAAGCTTGCAATGTATATATCGTGGAAGAGGTTCATGAAGGCCTGTCTCTTTGGGAGAAAAGGGGAAATAAAGTCCAAGAGGCAGGACAGTGGCAAATTCAAAAACAAATGAAAATGGAAAAGAAACAAATGAAAATCAGGTAGGAAAATTATGAAAAATTGATGAAACAATTCAAGCCCATAAAAAGTTAAAATATCCAACTGGAAAAGGAAACACAAAAGCTAAGTGAAGAAAATAAAACCCTAACATTTAGAATTGAGCAAATAGAAACCTATGAGTCTACAAGACTACAAGATTCCATCACATATAAATAAAAAGACTGAGAAAACTGAAGAAGATTCAAAGTACCTTATGGAAAAAACAATGACTTGGAAAATGGATCTAGGAGAGGCAATCTACAAATCATCAGAGTACTAGAAAACCTAGATCAAAAAAATAAAGAACCTGGAAAACATCATGCAGGAAATTATAAGGGAAAACTGTCCAAATCTACTAGAACAAGATAACTATATAACCATTGAAAGAATCCACAAAACCCCTCTAGAAAGAGATCCCAGGATAAAAGAAAAGAGCTGTAATATCCAAATTCCATAACACTCACATAAAGGAGAAAATATTGCAAGCAACAAAAGGAAAACAATTCAAATACAACAGAAACACAATCAGACTCACACAGGATCAATCAGCCTCAACAATGAAGGATTGGAAGACCTGGAAGAACACATATTGGAAAGCAAAGGATTTGGGATTACAAGCCAGTATGTATTACCCTGCAAAATTCAGTATATACTGTCAGGGTAAAAAATGGATGTTCAAGGAAATAGAGGACATCCAGAATTTCCTAACACAAAGACCAGAACTGAACAGAGAATTCAATCTCCAATACATGACTCAAAAGTTGCATAAAAAGGGAAATGAAAAGAGGAAGGGAAAATCAAAATAAAACAAAACAAAAGAAATGCAACTCAAGATCATCAAATTGTATACTATCCTAAAAGGGAAGATGAATTTTTGGAATTTAAATTCTCTTAGGATAATTAAAGGATGGAAAATAATTAAAGAGAATGGATAAAGGATGTGTGTTTAGTTGGGTCTTATCCCTCCTTTGAAGAGGTTCAAGATGACATCACTATTTTTAAGATAAAGAAACCATGAAGAAATGTAGGGGTGTCGACTTTAAACTTGTGCTTAGCACTTTGTCTAATGAGGTTATCATTAGACAAGTTCCTGAGGTAGTGATTCCCATAACTTATACTCATTTGTAGAATTCTTCAGAGCCTCCCAGTACTTAGGGCTCTTTAAGCATCATAAATTGGGAGTTTCTGAATCATTATATCCCATAACTTGCAACCATTTGAAAAGCTCTCAAATGAGACCTTCAGACTCTCCCAGTACTTAGAGATCTTTAAGATTCTCCCTGTTAATTAGAACAGGATTTGACTTTATCCCATGCTTCACTTAACAAGGGGGTTAAGTAACCTGGGTAAGGAGGGGGAGGGTAAAGTGGGAGAGAATAGGCCTTGCTTCACTTAACAAGGTGTTAATACCCCTGGTGTGGAGAGGCTGAGGTAAAGTGTGTAAGAAAATGAGATTTGCTTCAATTAACAACGGATTAAATACCCTGATGGGGGGTAAAGTTTGAGAGAAAATGGACCTGGGGGGAGTGCAATAGTTCAAGAAATGATCTGGTGTGCAATAATACTTTTACTCATGAGGAGAATTTTGTGTACATGAAAGATACTTGAAAAGGAGGTAATGTAAAAATGATTATAACTATAATTTGATGTAATTTGAGTCAATGCTACTTATCAAACAATCAAGCAAACAATTTGACTTGATACCTTGATAAAAATATGAGCTTATCAAGCAAGGAAATAATGAAGTTATGATGGATGATACTTGATTTATTGTACTAGAGCAATTAATAACATCAAGGGAAGAGGTAAAAAGATTTATAATTATTGAGGGAAAATGGGAGAATATGAATGTAAGAATGCTGAGTAAATTCTATTCAATATATTTAGCCCAGAGAGCAAATAAGATACATTCCCACTTGGGTTTAAAAATCTGCCCTAATTTCAAGGAAAGAGGGGGACATGGAAAAGGAAAAATAAGGGAAGAAGGAACTTATAAAAAATGAAAAGAAATTGAAAGTTGAATTTTTAAAAGAAAAGTCAAAGGGGAAACATAGAAAAATTTTGGTGAGGAGGAATAAGAGAAAAGGAAAAGAGAAAAACATAAATGGAGAAAGGTAGCATGGAGGAAAAATAGAATAAGTAATCATAACTTTAAATGTGAACTGTCCCATCAAACAGAAGCAGCTATCAGAATGGATTAGAAACAGAATCCTATCATATGTTTTTTACAAAAAACATATCTGAAGCAGAGAGATATACAAAGGGCAAAAGTAAAAGTTTGTAGCAAAATCTATTATGCCTCAGCTGAAGTAAAAAAAAAACAAAACAAAACCAGGAGTAGTGATACAAATCTCAGATAAAGTAAAAGCAAAAATCAATCTTATTAAAAGGGTTACGGAAGGAAACTACATCTTAAAAAGCACCATTCATTCACCTAGGGGAATAGCATTCAAATTTCTAGAGGAAAACTGAGTGAATTACAAAGAAACATAGGCAATAAAACTTTTATAATGGGAGACCTCAATCTCCCTCTCTCACAGCTAGAAAATCTAAGCCCCCCCCCAAAAAAAAAGAAACAAACAAGAAGAAAGTTCAGGTAAATGAAATCTTAGAAAACTTAGATAGAGTACAAAGCACCTATACCAAAACTGACCCTGTACTAGGGTGCAAAATTTTAGAATGAAATGTAGAAATGCAAAAATTATAAATGCACACTTCTCAGACCATGATCTAAAAAAAATTATATGTAATAGACGGTCATAGAAAGATAAACCAAGAACAAATTGGAAATTAAATAACCCCATTTCAGAAGAAGAAATAGAAAAAAATTGTCAATAAACTCTCTAAGAAAAAGTCTCCAGGTTCAGATGATTTTACAAATCAATTCTACCAAACATTTAAGGAACAATTAATTTCTATGCTGCATAAACTATTTTAAAAGTTAGGAGAGGAAGGAATTTTGTCAAACTCCTTTTATGACAACAACATGGTGCTCATTCCTAAAGCAAGAAGAGCCAAAAATGACAAAGAAAATATAGACTTTTCTCCATAATGAATACTGATGTAAAAATCTTAAATAAAATTTTGGCATTAAGACTACAGCATGTTATTACTAGGATAATACTCCATGATCATGTATGATTTATATCAGGTAGGCAGGGATGGTTCAATATTAGGAAAAAGATAAACATAATTAAACATATCAATAGCAAAACCAACAGAAATCATATGGTTAGAGATAGATGCTAAAAATATATGAAAATAGATGCTGCAAAAGCCTTTGATAAAATACAACCTCCATTCCTATTAAAAAAATTAGAAAGTTTAGGAATAAATTGTGATTTCCTTAAAACAATAAATAGCAACTATCTACAACAAACAACAAATATTATAAGTAATGAGAATAAATTCAGGGCATTTTGAATAAAATCAGGGATGAAACAAGATTGTCCATTATCACTATTACTATTCAATATAATATTAGAAATGTAAACTGATGTCAGACTCACAAAGTTCAAGCCCCGCTGGGGAGCTGAGCATTAGCCCCTTGGAAAATCAAGTCAGGACCCCAGCAGCTCTGGCTGGGGTGACTTGTACTTAAGGGTCAAGGAATCCAAAAGACCAAAAGAAAATTTATCCCTGGAAGTGACTGTCATAAAAGAACTGAAAATGGAGGATCTTTACTACTCTAATTTGAGAGGTGTCAGACAGATGCAAAAGGAAAATCAGGAGAGATATTTAAGTGAAGTAACTAGTCTTCTACCATTTCCTACTGAAAAACATCTCATAGTTGGGATTGTGACAGAGTTTTGTTTTCCCTCACATTTTACTATACACCAGAGAATTTACACTGGACCAAAACCTTTCATATGCAATGACCATGGGAAATCCTTCAGTTAGAAATCACAGCTCACAACTCATCTGAGGATTCATACTGGAGAGAAACCTTTTGAATGTAAGGAATGTGTAAAAACTTTAAGGCAGAGATCATGTTTGAACTTACATCATAGGATTCACACTGGACAGAAGTCCTTTTAATATGATGTATATGAGAAAGCCTTCTATAAATCCGCATTCTTTATTAACCATCAAATGATTCATACTGGAGAGAAGGTTTAGATATGTAATGAATGTGGGAAAGCATTCATTTCTAGTTCAAGTCTTCCCAAACACAAGAGCATTCACACTGGAGAGAAACCTTATACATATAATGAATGTGGAAGAGCCTTTAATCAAAGCTCAAAACTTATAAGACACCACAGAATTAACACTGGAAAGGAGTCTTATATTTGCAATGAATGTGGAAAACCTTTGGGCAAAGCTCACATATGCATGTGCATCAGAGAGTTCACAAAAACAAGAAATCTTTTGAGTCTATACATGTAATGAATGTGGATTAGTACTTAATCAAAACTGAAAACACATAAGACACCAGAGGATTCACAATGCAGAGAAACTTTTGATATAATAAATGTAGAAAAATTTTCAGGCAAAATTCAAAGATGTATGCATACCAGAGTATTCACACTGACAAGAAGTCTTCTGAATATAAGTAATGCATTGCTTACTTTCCACTAGAGATTTTATATAATAGAGAGCAGAATTCATAACATAGATATGGAGAAGTCTTCTCCCAGGACTCAAACACTACTAGTCATTCAGTCATGCCTGAATTTTTGCAACCCCATGGACCATGTTATCAATGGTTGGCAAGGATATAGAAGTGGTTTTCAATTTCTTTCTCAAGTTGATTCAGTTAATACTTTTGTTAGACAGATAGAGGTGAAGTGAATTACCAAGGTTCATATACCTTCCAAGTCTTCTAGACTTCAGATTCAGTACTCTATCCACTGAGCCACCAGGCACCTCTGAACTACCAGCAAAATCAATGGAAATAAAAATCACTAAAAAATTAAAAGTGAGTGCTGAAAAATTACAAAGATTCAATATGACTTCCAAAGTAGATATGAAAATTTCTAAGTGTTAGGAGAGAAAGAAATCCAAATGTGTGGAGTGAGGTTTATGTTTTCCAATTTTTCCTACATAATAATTGATTGCTTGGGGAAGTTATTAAAATTATTGTTAATAAATTTAAAAATATTTTTCATTGAAAGTTTTGTTTCAAATTCTTTCCAATTGCTCTGTCCTTGTCTTCCTTGTCTATGAGAATGTAGTTATGTAAAACAGCCGCACATTAGTCACTTTGTACAGATTTGAAATTTTTTTAAAAAAAATAAAGAAAAAATGAAATGATGGTTGTAACATAAGAGAAGAAAAAGAAATTGAAGGAATCAGATTTGTCAATGAGGAAGCAAAACTTTCACTTTTTACAAATGAAATGATGGAATACTTAGAAAAACTGAGAAAATCATTTTTAAAAAATTCCTTGAAACAATTAACAAATTCAATAAAATAACAGGATATAGCATAAACCCACATTAATCATCAGCATTTCAATATATGAACAACAAAGCCCAAGAGCAAGAGACAGCAAGAGAAATTCCACTTAAAATAGCTATATACAACAATAAATCTACCTCTTAAAACAAACATAGAAACTATGTGAATACAGTTATACAGCTCTCACCCAAATAAAGTCAGATCTTAATGACTTGAAAAATATCAAATACTCATAGTCAGGTCCAGCTATTATAATAAAAATGACAATACTACTCAAATTAAATTACTTATTCAGTGTCCTACCACTCAAACTACCAAATAAGTACTCTACCAAACTAGAAAAAAATAGTAATAAAATTCATCTGGAGAAACAAAAGAACAAGATTAGCAAAGGAATTGATGGTAAAACATGTAAAGGAAGGTGCTCTAGTTATACCAGATCTAAAACTATATTATAAAGCAGCAACCATTAAAACTGCCTGGTACTGGTTAAGAAATAGAACAACAGATCAGTGGATTAGGATAGGTTCAAAAGAAGTCACAGTAAATGCAACAACAATCTACTATTTGAGAAACCCCAAAACATAAGCTTTTAGGATAAAAGAAGTGATCATTTGACAAAAATTGTTTGTAAAAACTGGGAAATAGTATGGTAATAACTAGGCATAGATCCAAATCTCTCACCCTATAACAAAATACATACACACATACACACACACACACATATGTATGTATGTATATATATATATATATATATATATATATATACACACACATATATAACAAAATGGGTACATGATTTAGGCATAAAGATTGACCCCATAGATGAATTGATAGACCAAGAAATATTCTATCATATCTATGGAAATGGGATAATTTTTTTGGTCAAACAAGAATTTGAGTAAATTATAAAGTACAAAATGAATAATTTTCACTATGTTACGTTAAAAAATTTTGCACTAATAAAAACAATGCAGCCAAAATTAGAAGGAAAGCAGAAAGCTGTGAAAGAATCTTCTCAACTAGGAGTTCTGATAAAGGTCTAATTTCTAAAATATATATAGAGAACTGCATCAAATTTATAATGTCACAAGGCATTCCCCAATTGATAAATGATCGAAGGATATGAACAGTTTTCAAGTGAAGAAAATTAAAGATATATATAATCATATGAAAAATGTTCCAGATCTTTATTGATTAGAGAAATGCCAATTAAAACAACAAGACATAACCTCAGATCTATTAGATCGACCAAATGAGGAAAAAGGGAAAATGAATAACTTTGTAGTGGTTTGAGGAGGATTGGAACATTGATGCTTTGCTGTTGGAGTTGTGAATGGATCCAAACTTTTTGGAGAGCAATATGTAACTATGCCCCCAAAACAATGAAACTGTTCATACCCTTTGACCCAGCAATTCCAATTCAAGGTCAATAACCAGAAGAAATAATAATAAAAGCGAAAAGTCCTACATGTTTTAAAATATTCATAACAGCTCTTTTTGTAGTGGCAAAGAATTGTAAATTGGGGGATGCCCATCAATTGGGAATGGCTAAACAAGTTATGGTACATGAATACTATGGAATCCTATTGTTGTAAAAATATCCTTAAATGACTGGACTCCAGAGAAGCATGGAATGACTTATGGGATCTGATGCTTAATGAAAGGAGTAGAAACAAGGAAATAACTTATATACACTTTATAAAAATTATCTCATTTATCTCTTTCCCTTAATTCTATTTCCTCATACTAAAAATAACTAATCTATCAGCATGTTTGTATTTATATTTGTACAATATTTGTACAAAATATATATGTATATACAGTGCTAATCTGAGTTTTCACCACTGAGAGGAGGGGGTTGGGATGGGAGGGTGGAAAGAAATTTTGTAACTTAAAAATATACATGGCATATGAATGAAAATAAATTTAAAAAACAGGGAATAGCAATTATTTTGTGGCTTTGTGATTTTGAGTTACCTAGGTCAGTGAGGAATTAAGTTATTTCCAAGTGACATACAAACATTATTTGCTAAAGGAGGCACTTAACATAGGTATTCCTGTTAACAAGTTGGTTTCTCTGTGACCTCCTAAGGGAAGAAGAAGCTGTCAAAATATCCAATAATAGATTGAAAACTTCTTAATTTATTCCTCATTCAAAAGTCATCTTGATGGGCAGCTAGGTGGCGCAGTGGATAAAATGACAGCCCTGGAGTCAGGAGTACCTGGGTTCAAATCTGGTCTCAGACACTGGATAATTACCTAGCTGTGTGGCCTTGGGCAATCCACTTAACCCCATTTGCCTTGCAAAAGAACCTTTATAAAAAGTCATCTTGACTCTGGCATAATGGATAGAGTGACTGACTGCAAATAGGAAGACTGGATGAAAACCTCTCCCCATATCCTTCATTGAATAAATAAATAAATCGAAAGCATTTGCTAAGTGATTTCTATCTTTTGGTTGTATTGTTTTCTGTTGTTTCAGTTATGTATGAGTCTGCGCTCTTTTTTTCTTTTTTTAATTTACATTTTTTATTTATTTACAAATTCCTAAAATAGTCCTGTTAGAAGAGTAAACATAACCCCCTCCCCCACACACACTCAGGAAAAAAAAAAAACAAACCAAACCTCTTGGGAAATAAAGTGAAAGAAAGAGCAAAAATGTACTGCAGTCTGTGTTCAGATGCTATCAACTCTATCTCTGGAGTGGATGGTATTCTTTATCATAAGTCCATCAGAGGAGTTATTTCTAATTTTTTCCCAGTTGCTATTGCTGTTAGTAATTTCTTCCATCCATTCCTCTACACTACCATTTAATATATTTTCTCTCTCCTTTCACTCTGTCCTTCCTCAGAAGTGTGCTGTGGGGTAGCCTAGTGGTGCAGTAGACAGAGCACCATCCTTGGGGCCAGGAGGTCCCAAGTCCACATTCCACCCCAGAAATCCAGCACCCACCCAGCCTCATGGTCTCAGACAGGCCACCAAATCCCACTTCCTTGATAAAAGTTAAAAAGAAAATGTGTTATATCTGACTATCTTCTCCCATCATCTACCCTCTCCTCTATCACCTACATCCCCTCTGCCCTCCCCTTTTCCCCTTTATGCCATTCCCTTTCTCTCCTTTTTCTTCTGGATTTCTATATCCTATTAAGTATCTATGCTGTATCCTTTCTGAGCAATTTCTGATGACAATGTAGGCTCCCTCATCCCCCTTACCTTCCCCTCTTCCATACCATCACAAAAGTAATTTCTTGACTTACATGAAATATCTTAGCCTATTCTCCTTCTCCTTTCTCTTTCTCCCACTACATTTCCTTTTCACCCATTCCTTCAAATTCAGCTCCCTCTCATGCTTAGTGTATATATATATATATACATATATATATATATGTATATATATATATATATCTTCTAACTGCTCTATTAAATGAGAAGGTTCATATGAATATTATCAAGATCTTTTTTCCATGCAATAATACATGCAGTTTAACATCATTAAATCCCTCAAAATATAGTTTCTTGTATACCCTCTCTCTGCATCACCTGAGTCCTGCACTCAGAAATCAAACTTTCTGTTCAGCTCTGGTTTCAAAAGGAACATTTGAAATTCCCCTGTTTCCTTGAATGTCCATCTTTTCCCCTGAAAGAGAATCTTCAGTTTTGTGGTGTTGCTGATTTTTTGTTGCATTAAAACCTCTTTTGCTTTCCAGAATAATATATTCTAAGCCCTATAAGCCCTTAATGTAGGCACAGCTAAGTCTTCTATAATATTGACTGCAGTGCCATTATATTTGAATTATTTCCATCTGGCTCTTTCTAACTTCTAACTTGGGAGTTTTGGAACTTGGCTATAATATTCCTTTTTTGGATCTGTTTCTGGAGGAGTTCGATGGTTCTCTCAGTTTCTATTTTGCCCTTTGCTTCTAAAATATCAGGGCAATTTCCTTTAGAAATTCTTTAAACAATTAAGCCTAGCCTCTTTTCCTGATCATGACTTTCAAGAAGCCCAATAATTTTTAAATTCACTCCTCTGGATCTGTTTGTCAAATCAGTTGCTTTTTTCAATAAAATATTTAATATTTTCTTCTAACTTTGGTTCTTTTGATACTGTTTTATTGCTTCCTGATACCTTGCAAAGTCTTAAGTTTACTTTAGTTTAATTCTACATTTGAAGGAGTTGTTTACGTCATAGAGTTTTCTTATCTCCTTTCCCATCTGGCCAATTCTGCTTTTTAAGATATTCTTCTAGAATTAGAATTGGGAAGGAAGAGAAATAACTCTCACTCTTTGCAGATGACATGATGGTCTATCTAGACAATCCCAAGAAATCACCCAAAAAAACTACTGGAAACAATTAGCAATTTTGGCAAAGTTGCAGGTTAAAAAATAAACCCTCCTAAAAACCTCAACTTTTCAACATATGTCTAGCAAGATACAGCAAGAAGAGCTAGAAAGGGAAATCCCATTCAAATAACTTCAGACAATATAAAATACCTGGGAGTCTATGTGTCAAGGCAGACTCAGATACATTTTGAAAGCAATTATAAAACACTTCTCACACAAATTAAATCAGATTTAAATAACTGACCAAATGTCAACTGCTCATGGATAGGTAGAGCTAATATAATAAAAATGACAATTCTACCAAAACTAAACTACCTGTTTAATGCCCTATCAATCATAATTCCAAAAAATTACTTTAGTGAGTTACAAAAAGTTGTAAGTAAATTCATATGGAGAAGTAAAACATCAAGAATTTCTAGGGATTTAATGAAATAAAGTGCAAAAGAAGGGGAATTAGCCCTACCTGTTCTAAAATTATATTATAAAGCATCAGTCTTAAAAACTGTCTGGTATTGGTTAAGAAATAGACTGGTGTACCCGTGGAATAAGTCTATTGTGCAATAGCAGGAAACAATTATGATAATCTGCTCTTTGATAAACCCAAAGAGTCAAGCAATTGGGATAAAAACTCTATCATAAAAACTGCTGGGAAAATTGGAAGTTAGTATGGAAGAAACTTAGATTAGACCAACACCTAACACCCTTTACCAAGATAAGATCCAAATGCATACAGGATTTAAACATAAAAACAATATTATAAGCAAATTAGAAACTCAAGGACTAGTTTACCTGTCAGATATATGCAAAAGGAAATAGTTTATGACTAAGGAAGAGATGGAGAACATCACCAAAAAAAACTAGAAGATTTTGATTACAATAAATTAAAAAGCTTTTGCACAAATCAAACCTCTGTAACCAAGATCAAAATAAATGTAGTAAACTGGGAAACAATCTTTACAACTAATGATACTGACAGAAAGAGTCATTTCTAAAATATACAGAGAACTAAGTCATATTCTTTAAAAAAAATTACCAAGCTGACAAATGGTCAAAGGATATGCAAAGGAAATTTACAGATGATGAGATCAAAGCAATCCATAGCCATATGAAAAATTTCTCTAAATCATTAATTATTAGAGAAATGCAAATTAAAGCTTCTCTGAGGTACCACCTCACACCTTTCAAACTGGCCAAGATGACCAGTAAGGACAATAATGATTGTTTGAAGGGTTGTGGGAAATCTGTGACACTATTACACTGTTGGTGGAGCTGTGAACTCATCCTACCTTTCTGAAGAGAAATTTGTAACTATGCCCCAAGGGCAACAAACATGTGCATACCCTTTGACCCAGCAATACCACTATTTGGTCTATACCCAGAAGAGATGATGCAAAAGGGTAAAATCATCACTTGTACAAAAATATTCATAGCAGCCCTGTTTGTATTGGAAAAGAATTGGAAATCAAGTAAATATCCATCATTTGTGGAATGGCTTAGCAAACTATGTTATATGTATGTCATGGAGCACTATTGTTCTTTTTTTTTAGGTTTTTGTAAGGCAAATGGGGTTAAGTGGCTTGCCCAAGGTCACACAGCTAGGTAACTATTAAATGTCTGAGACCGGATTTGAACCCAGGTATACCTGACTCCAGGGCCTGTGCTTTATCCAAGGAGCCACCTAGCTGCCCCCTGTTATTGTCCTATTAGAAACTAGGAGGGATGGGAATTCAGGGAAACCTGGAGGTATTTTCATGAACTGATGCTGAGTGAAATGAGCAGAACCAGAAATATACTGTACACCTTAACAGCAACATAAGGGGTGATGATCAACCTTGATAGACTTTCTCATTACATCAGTGATATAATCAGGGACAATTTTGGGCTGTCTGCAATGGAGAATGCCATCTGTATCCAGATAAAGAACCATGGAGTTTGAACAAAGTTCGAGGACTATTCACTTTAATTTAGAAAAAAAAACAAATATCTTATTTCCTGATCTTGTTATCTCTTATTCTTTTTATTTCTTCATTAAGGTTATAATTTCTTTCTCATCTCACTCAACTTGGACCAATGTACAAGATGGAAACAAAGTAAAGACTGACTAATTGCTTGCTATGGGGGGTGGGGGTAAGGAAGTAAGATTGGGGGAAAAATTGTAAAACTCAAACATAAATAAAATCTTTAATAGTAAAAAAAAACGTAAAATAACCTAACTAAAAATGATTGTTGAAAACTACAATTGCATGTATTTGAAAACATAAATGAAATATTATTTCCTGCAATTAAGAAGATATTCTTCTCCTCATTAACTTTTTGGATTGCTTTTACCATTTGATCTAAAGTATTTGTTAACATATTTTCTTTAGCATTTTTTAGATTTCTTTGACCAAGCTGCTGACTTGGTTTTCATGTTTTCCTGCATCTCTCTCATTTCTCTTCCCAGTTTTCCCTCTATCTCCCTTACTTGATTTTCAAAATCTTTTAGAGCTCTGCATAGTTTGAGCCCAACTCCTATATTTCTTTAATGCTTTGGACATAGAGGCTTGGAATTTCTCAACTTCTTTGTGTATGCTTTGATCTTCCATGGGACCAAAGTAATTGCCTATAGTCAGGTTCTTTTTTCTGTTTATTCATTTCTTCAGTCTGTGCCTTGCTTTTGGGGTGCTTCCTGGTTTTTGTTTATTATTGGTATACCCCTGTAAGGACCTCGGTTCCTTCGATGTCCTATGAGAGGCTCTGATTGCTGTCTTGGCCTGTTCTCTCTTCAGTGGATGACTGTAACCACACCCCTCTGACCTAGAGCTGTAAGGAGGATCCTTCTCTATGGCAATGGTGGGGGGGGGGGTGTAGACTGCCACCAGGGAGTGAATATAACAAAGCACAAATGTTTTGTACCAGGGACAGAGAGGAGAAGTTGAGAATGTTCTCCCACCCCCCATCTTCTATGCACTGAGAGCTCTGGTTGCAGCTACAGGGCCGATCATTTCTGGGAAGCTCCACATGTCAGCTTCTGTTTCCTGGGGTCTGGGATATGTTGATGTCCAGAGATGCACTGAGGGCCATGCTAGCTCCCAATCACTATGGCAGAGATTTCCCTGCTGATCTTATGCTTGATGTTCCCTGGGTTGGCAGGTCAGAAAATTCCTTCTGATGCCAGGACCTGGTGCTCCCAGGGACCCAGGGCACTCTACAAGCTGTTCCCAGAAGACTAGAGCTCCTTTGTTCTAGCACCACAATCCTGGCTGCTGCCCCCTTCAACCCTATGGAACAGAGCCTTCCCATGATCTTCCAGTCTACCTTGGGCTGGAGAATTGCCTCACTGGATCTCTGAGTAGGTTCTGTCTCTCAAAATTTTACTTAGAGTCAGCATTTTAAGGTTTTTGAAATATTTTGGAGAGAGCTCCTAGGAAAGGCAGTTCTCATGTCACCATCTTGGTTCCATCCTGCTTCATGATGCTTTTGAGGTATTTTTGTTAAAGATACTTGGAGGGGTTTGGCATCTCTTTTTCCAGTTAACTTCATAGGTGAAGAAACTGAGGCAAATATAATTAAATAATTTATCCATGATCACACAGCTATTATAAGTCTGAGGTCAGATTTGAACTCACAAAGATGATTCAACCTTATTCCTGGTACTCTGTTCACTGTGCCACCTAACTTCCTTCAATACTATGTACCAAGTCCTTTGGTAAAGTTAAGGTATATAAGTATATATCCCAAAATGAAGAAACTTATGGATAATATATATGTAAACAGGTAGCCAGTGTGTTAGGTGACAATAATAATTAGTGGAACAGTAGAAAGTGAATTGAAATTGTTTACATAGAAGATAGAGATGTTAATTCATGCATGAGATCAACAAGAAAATTAGGATAAGTTAATAGAGTATATGATGTAGCAGAATATAAAATGGTTGGGATGAAGATAAATTTTTTTGATCTTTACTGAGTGATAAGCAGATTATTTTCATAACTTCCAGAAATGGCTTTTGAAGGACATACTTGGATCAATTTTGCAGCTCTGGACAAATCACTTAGTGTTCTTGTCTAAATTTCACATAAATTTAGAATTAGTTGTAACCTTTCAAAGCACCAAATGTAATCCTCTTACTTTATACATGATAAAATTGTAGTCATGAGAGCTGAGGTTTCTTGCCCAAGTTACATGGGCAAGTTATGCTTTTTTGTTTATTTTTAATTTTTTTTGCATTATTTCCAAATTCTTTCCTTTTGTTCTTGCCTTCCTAACCTTTTGAGATGACAAAAAAATCAGTACTCATTAAAAAATGTTATATTATTGTTCCTTTTTTTGCCATATTGCAAAAAAGAAAAAAAAACTTGAAGCGCCAATATGGTAGAATAGAGGTAACTCTGTGAACACTGAGTTCTCCTAATATTCCCTTTTAAACTGATGTTTCAAATTAAATTCTGAAGTGACAAAGCCAAGAAATGGTCAAGGCAAGATTTGTTTGTGTCTCTGAGGTGAGAAACTGCCTGGATCCCATATGATAACCACATCAGCAATAGGACATGGAGGCAGTGACAGCAGTATCAGCTTCTTTAGATCACTTAAGCCAGGGATGGTAAAGAGATTAACCAACTTTTAAGGTAGAGGTAAAGGGCACTCCTGTGCTAGCAATAACTGTAGGGTCAGGCAGTGTTTAGCAATGTTACTAAATGTCTTCATTTCCAAAGCTCTGTTTTCAGGCAGAGAGAATGCTTTTGGTCAAAAAGGAGCAGCCCTGAAAAACACTATTTTGGTCCCAAGCCAGCAGAAACCCTGAAGAACAGGGTCCTGAGGAGCTTTAGTGTTTATGACTGCAAGTCATTAGGTGCTCTTTCTAGGTAAACATCAGAAAATGGTCCTAGAGAGAATTCTCCATAATCCTTTCCAGATTATATCTTGAAAACACTGAAAATTTCCAAATATCCAGAATTATTTCTAAAAATAAAAGTATAAAAATTCCTGAAACTAGAAACAGTGACACCCAACCCTGCTAACATTGTGAAATAGATGCAACTTTAACATAAATTTCAAAGTGAAGAAATAAAATAGAGCAAACAACAAAAGAATCTGATGATAAAAATTTATCATGGGAACAGGGAAGATCAAGACAAAAGTTTATTAAACAATGATTTTAAAAATTAAATTAATGGTAAAGGAAAATTGAGAAAGTAATAAATAATGTAATAAAATAATCAAAAATTTAATAGCTTTGTAAAATAAATGCATAGAAATATTGAAGAAAACAACACTTAAAACAGAATATATCATGAAAAAGAAGTTACAAAGCATGACTCATGAAAATGATTCTTTAAATAAAAGGAGACTCTTGGGTGGATATAGCGCCGCTGCGGCTCCGCGGGCCACGCTCCATGCCTTCCTCCTCCGGACTCACCACTGTTCGCTCGCCCCGAGGAATAAGTCGGTCAGGAAGCCACTCCACCGCCAAGGCGTTCAAAGACACTGGCAACATGCTCGTGGAGCCCGAACTGCCCATTCACCGCATCCGCATCACCCTCACCAGCAGCAATGTGAAAGTCACTCGAGAAAGTGTGTGCTGATCTAATTAGAGGAGCCAAAGAAAAGAACCTGAAAGTGAAGGGACCTGTTCGAATGCCCACTAATACACTTCGCATCACAACCAGAAAAACTCCTTGGGGTGAAGGTTCAAAGACTTGGGATCATCTGTTCCAGATGAGAATCCACAAAAGCCTTATTGATTTGCATAGTCCTTCCGAGATTGTTAAGCAGATCACTTCCATCAGCATTGAACCAGGTGTAGAAGTTGAGGTCACCATTGCAGATGCCTAATCACTCATCTCTTTAAATAAATTGATTTGCAACTAAAAAAAAAAATAAATAAATAAATAAATAAATAAAAGGAGAATTCACAAAAGCAAAATGTTAATTCTCACTTAAACAAAAACAAATGGTTGAAAATTAGAATTCATAGGGAAGAAGGTAAAGACTTCATAAGGAGGGTCAGGAGTAGGCATGTGCATGCCTGAGTATAAGGAGCCAGAGCTAGAAGCTGCAAAGCCAGGAAGAGAGAAAGTTGGAGGATAAATGAGACATCAGGATACATGACCACACCTGGGCTAGTTGGCAGTAGTTGCTCCAGTTAGTCATCATAAACTCTACCTGCTGTTTCTCCTCTTGCTATTGGTCCAGCCCCCATGAAAAGAGCAAAGTGTCTTTTATTAAAGGTGATTCCAATGAAGAAGAGGAGGAGGAGGAGGAGGAGGATTATGATGAAGATGAGGAAGATGTTTCTGAAGTGAAAGAAGACAATGGGGTCCTGGTCCTGAATGATGACAACTTTTTTTGCAAGGCAAATGGGGTTAAGTGGCTTGCCCAAGGCCATACAGCTAGGTAATTATTAGTTGTCTGAGACCAGATTTGAACCGAGGTACTCCTGACTCCAGGGCCGGTGTTTTATCCACTGTGGCACCTAGCCGCCCCAGAATGATGACAACTTTGACAAAGAGATTGTGTTGTTAGAATTCTATACTCCAATGTGTGATCAACATAAGCAATTTTCTGCAGGATATGAAAAAATAGCTAAGAATCTTCAAGAAAATAACCCACCTACCACCTCACACCTCTTAGACTGGCCAATATGACCAAAATGGAAAATGATCATTGTTGAAAGTTTTGTGGGAAATCTGGGAAACTAATACATAGTTGGTTTATCTGTGAACTTGTCCAACCTTTCTGGAGAGCAGTCTGGAACTATGCTCAAAGGGCAGCAAAAATGTGCACACCTTTGATCCAGCAATACCACTACTGGGCCTGAGGAGATGATGAAAAAGGGTAAAAATATCACTTATGCAAAAATATTTCTAGCAACCCTGTTTGTGGTAACAAAGAACTGGAAATAAAGTAAATGTCCTTCAGTTGGGGAATGGCTTAGCAAACTGTGGGATATGTATGTCATGAAACACTATTGTTCTATTAGAAACCAGGAGGAACAGGAATTCAGGAAAGCCTGGAGGGATTTGCATGAACTGATGCTGAGCAAGATGAGCAGAACCAGAAATAACATGATGTATTTGCTCATTCCATCAGGGACAATTTGGGGCTGTCTGTTATGGATAATACCTTCTGTATCCAGAGAAAGAACTGTGGAGTTTGAAAAAAGACAAGGACTATTACCTTTAATTTAGAAAAAAAACTGATATTATATTGTCTGATCTTGCTATTTCTTACTTTATGTTTCTTACTTAAGGATATGATTTCTATCTTATCATATTCCATTTGTATCAACGTATACCATGGACACACTGTAAAGACTGGAAAATTGCCTTCTTGTGGGGGGTGGGGGGAAGTAAGATTAGGGGAAAAATTGTAAAACTCAAAATAAATAAAATTTTTAAAAAGAAATAAATAAGAAAGAAAATGACCCACCTATCACTGTTGCAAAAATTGATGCAACAGCCTTATCTACATTAGCATGTCAGTATGATGTGGGAGATTATCCCACCATCAAAATCTTGAAGAAGGGGTAAGTAGTAGATTATAATGATGCAAGAACAGAAGATGACATTAGTTGAAAAGTCAAAAAGGTTTCCCTGACAAGTTGAACCCCTCCACCTGAAGTGACCCTGGTGCTTACCATAGATGAATTTGTTGAAGGAGTGAATGATGCAAACATCATTTTGGTGGGCATCTATTCTCCTTGTAGTGTGGAGTGTGCACACTGCAAGAAACTTGGTTCAGAATATGAAAAGGCTTTGAAAAAAGTTAGTGAGCATTTTCCACCCATTCCTTTGGCCAAAGTAATTGCCTTCAAAGAAACTGAGCTGGTCAAAAGGTTTCATTTTACTAGATACCCATTTCTGAACATCTTTCACAAGGGGAAGATTTTTTATTACAATGGCCCATGAGAAAATACAGTAATTGGATTATATGATTGAAAAATCTGAAGCTGCATTCAAAGAAATTCGGTCTGTGAAACAAATCCAGGAATTCCTAAGGAATGGAACTGATGTCATTATCATTTGGATCTTCAAAGGCACTGATGATCAGGCTTACTAGCTATATTGGGAAACTGCAAATGACAAGTTTCACAATACTTTCAACAATGCAGTTGCAAATTTCTGAAACTCTCTTCTGGAAAGGTGGTTGCTATGCAACCAGAACATTTCATTCTAAGTCTAGTGATTTAGACATTAAAGAATCCACTGAAGGAGTTTCTATCAAGGATCATGTGGGGAAGCATACTGTGCCATTATTTGGTCATAGAACAACTTCTAGTGATGCCAAGAGATATGCTAAACATCCTCTGGGAGTTGTCTATTACTGTGGATTTCAGTTTTGATTTCAGAATTACTACTCAGTATTGGCGGAAAAAGTCTGAGAATTTGCTGAGGATTTCCATGAATATACCTTTGCCATTGCTGATGAGGATGACTAAAGGACTTGAGACTTAGTGACGACAATGGTGAAAAGAACAATGTAATTATCCTAACTGAGGGAGCAAGAAGTACACCATGGAATCAGAGGAATTTGATTCCAATACTCTCAGAGACTTTGTATTGGCCTTCAAAATAGGAAAACTAAAGGCAAGCATCAAATTTCAGTCTGTGACCCCAAAACACAAAAGGCCTGTAATTATTGTGGTGGTTAATAATTTTGAATCTATAGTGTTGTATCCCTAATCAGACATACTCATTGAATTATATGCCTTATGCTGTGGATATAATAATTAGCTTAAACCTGTGTACACTGATATAGGGAAGAAATACAAGCAGGAAAAATCTGATCAGAGAGAAGAAGGATACTTCTGCCAATGACATAACCAATGACCACTACAAGGGTTCCTTAATGTCTACCTTGCTCCTTACAATGATAAATTTGAAAATAAGAAGAGAGACTTATAGAAGATCACAGCCTAAAACTAAGCAGAAACAAAGAAGTACTTTAAAGGCCAAGAAGAGGAATGGAAAGACCATGGACACATTGTAATTTTTCAGTGAAAGTTTGCTGAATGGGGAACAAATAGAACTTGTGGGCAAAAGAAAGTATGCATATTAAAGCAGTTGCAATAACTGATTCTTTTTAAATTTTGCATTGTCTTAGAGACATGGACCTGCCATAAATGCCTCATTATAGTGTAGTTCAGATATTTGTGGAAAATACCATTTATTTTTGTCATTATTTGGATTTATTTTCTTTTTCTAACCTTCTAATCTTTTTAAGACTTTGCCAAGTTTCAAGCAATAAAAAAGACTTCATGATACAGAAAAAGAAAAAAAAATATTTTCCAAATAAATGAAGGAGATATTATATAGGAATTAGTGACTAAAGGGGACAGAACTGAGACGACAAAATGGAGGAAGAAGCTGAACTCTTGCACCATTCCTCTTCAAACATCTTTAAAATAGCTATTATCAACTGTGAAAAAACTTGACTGCTCAGATCTCCAAAATGATCTAACACAATTTCAAAGGACCTGTGCTGAGAAATTCCATTCATCTTGCTAAAGAAACAAACAAAATGAAAAATAAAATCTTAAATGAACTCTGAGATTAGATTGAAACCTGCATTTTTCATTTCCTTTATTTTAATGGGTATATTTGGCAATTTTGAAAATATTTCATTTTTTCATATAATTTGAGAAGCATAAATGATGTGTTGCTTGTCTTCTCCATGGGAGGGGAGGAAAGAAGACATAATATGCAATTAAAAATTTTAAGAATTTAATGTTAAATATATACACACATATAAATGTATGTATATATGCAGATATATATACAGATATATATATATATGTTAAAATTTTAAAAGAAAAATGAGGAAAGAAATATATATATATATATATATATATATATTTATATACTTAATTGTGGACACAGTGTCCATAACTTCTCTGTGCTAAAATTGATATCATCTTTAATCATGTATCCTTTGTAATTGCTATGGATAGTTTTAATAACTAACTCCATAATCATTATTTATTATTATGACATTTTTATAAATAGATACATTCTTCTCCTGGTTTTATTCATTTTACTTTGCATAGGTTTATATAAATATTGCCATGATTTTATATCTTTTATTTTTGCAAGGCAAATGGGGTTAAGTGACTTGCCCAAGGCCACACAGCTAGGTAATTATTTAGTGTCTGAAGCCGGATTTAAACTTAGGTACTCCTGACTCCAGGGCCTGTGCTCTATCCACTGCACCAACTAGCCTCCCCAATTTTCTATCTTTTTATATATTATTTTTGTTTCATTTTTTATTAATCACATGCAAACAAATATTTTGAAGAATCTTTTTTTAAAATTCCATATTATTTCCTTCTCACACAGTTCCCTATACTTTTTGAGAAAGTAAGGAATTTCATATAGATAGAACCTGCATAGACCTGTAAAATATTTACATGTTATACATTTGGCAAAAGAAAAAATGGAAAGAAATAAACACAAAATGCTGAATAAGATTTTAAAAATATACTACAATCTACTTTCAGATACAAAAACTTTTTACTTTTTGAGATGAATAGCATTTTTAATCATGGCATTCAGATTTCTCTTGAATTATTGTTTTGCTAAAAATAAGTATCATTCAACATTTACCAAACTGTTATTAATAAGAACAGTTCTCCTACTCATTTCACTTTGCATCAATTGATGTAAATATTTGCTTTGAAATCATCCTTTTCATAATTTTTTGTAGCATAAAAATATTTCATCACAATCATATGCCACAATTGGTTCATATACCAATTGATTGTCATTATTTCCATTTCCAATTCTTTGCCTTGAGAAAGAAGGGACTGTAAATACTCTGTACATATTTGCCCCTTTCCTTTTACAATGATATCTTTGGAGCAGAGACCTCTTGGTGGTACATCTAATTAAAATAATATGGACAGTTTGATACTATTTTAGGTATAATCTCAAATTATGCTGTAGATGTTTTTAACTCCATTAAAATAAATTAGTGTTCCTATGTTTCCAAATCCTATTAAACAGTTGTCCTTTGTGTTTTGTGTCATATTAGCAAATCTGATAAGTGTGAGGTGAGACATCAGAGTTGTTTTAATTTGATTTTTTCTAATTAATAGTGATTTAGGACTTCCAGGTCAGAGAGAAGATGGTGGCAAGAAGCTAGCATTTGCCCAGAACATTTCCCTACACAATGCTAAGTAAGCCTTAGCATAGTTGTTGAAGCTACAAAAAAAAAAAAGACAAGATAGAAACAAATTTTCACCTGAAAACATTATAAAGGATCATCAGTGATGGTCTGTCTCTTCTCAGGAAAAGGCAAAGGAAAATACATCTAAGCAGAAGAACAGGAAAGACAGCAGGAGACCTTTGGTCACAGTGCAATCCAAGTTCCAACAGGTTGACAAGAGACAGCTAGATAGCAAACCAGCAGGAAGGCACCCAACCTCAAACGAAGTCTGATCCCTGGGAACTTTGAAGAAAAAGGCAGGATTGGTTTGGGAATAAACCACTGCACAGTTTGCACTTGGACACAAATGAGGAAATAAACCCTGAAAATGCAATACCTGGTCTGCACTGGCAAGATCTTCATCAAAGATAAGCCAGAGAGCAGACCCCAACCACATCATAAAAAGTTTGAAGGTCTTTGCTCCCTCTACCACCCTCCCTGCCAAGCAGTGCTCAAAAAATTCAAAATAAGTGAAAAGCTAAAAGTGTTGATCATAGAAAGCTACAAGCTACTGTGCAGATAAAGGCAATAAAAATTCCACCTTAGAAAATGAAAGCAGTGGGAAGGCTTGAAAGAATCTATGAATTGGACTCAAATCCAAAAGCTCACAAAATTTAAAAGCCAAAAAGAAGAAAAAGGGACAAAAAAGAAATGAGAGTCAAGCAGGAAAACTGTGAAAAATTGACCAATGAAATCACCTCCTTCAAAAGTAAAAATAACCAACTGGAAAAAATAAAAACAACCCACTGGAAAAGGAATGCAAAATATTTAAACTCAAATCCACTAAGTGGAAAAGAAATGCAACCCAACTAAAACTCACATCAAAAAACTGGGAAAAGAATGCAATTTATCTAAAACTCAAATCAAGCACCTGAAAAGGGATTGCAACTCAGCAAAAAAAAAAAAAAAAAAGGAAAATAAACCAACCTGAAAAGAAAGCACACAAAATCTAACTAAAGAAAATACCACTCTAAAATTTAGAATTGGACAAATAAAAACCAATGAATCTAGGGGGGTCCATCAAACAAAGTAAAAAGGGTTTTAAAATGAAACAAATATAAAGTACTATTTAAGAAAAACAAATGACCTGGGAAATAGGTCAGGAGAGATAATTTGAAAATTATTAGACTAGAGAAAACCTGGATAAAAAAAGAGCCTGGAAAATATCTTGCAGGTAGTTATGGAAAACTGTCCAAATCTCTTAGACAAGAAAACAAAAAAAAAGCAATTAAAGCCTATAATAAAGTCCTCCAGGAAGAGTCCCCAGGATAAAAACTCCAAGGTCTATCATAGCCAAATTCCAGAATTCTCAAATAAAGGATAAAATACTGTAAGCAGAATAAAAGGAAGCAACTTTAATACAAAGGAACTCAGTCAAACTTACACAGGATTTATCAACTTCAATGCTGAAAGACTGGAGGTCCTGAAATATCATATTTCAGAGAGAAAATACCTGGGATTAAAACCAAGAATTTTCTACCAAAAATTAAACATTGTCTGTCATTAGAAAACATGAATGTTCAATGAAATAGAGGAGTATCAAAATTTCCTGGAAAAAGACCAGAAGTGAACAGAGAATTCCATCTCCAAATACAAGACTCAAGAGCTCAAGAGATAGATAAACATGTAAATGGAAAATGGAAAAGAAAAAACAATTGTTAATCAAGAACTTTACATCATATATCATAATACATGAAAAGATATACCATTTGTAACTTGAATATAGTTGAAGAGATTGGAGTTAGATGATATGATTATGGTTGATTCTTGTCTTTCAATCTGAGAGGCCAAAGATGACAATCTTTTGAGAAAAATAGAGCAGATAAAAAGTTCTGGTGTTTAGTCTACACATATATGTTTCATTTTTCTTTGACCTCCTTTAATTCTGTCTTGCTAATATATCTTAACACTTTTCTGATGAGAGCATCCTTATGCTGGGAAGTCCTGAGCCAGTATCTCCCAAACTATACAATCAATTGTAATGTTCTTAAGAGAGATCCTCAGAGTACTTTGAGAGCATAGAGACTCTATAGTTAATTAAATCAGAAGTGACTTTACTTTACCAGCTACTTAGAGATTTGTAGTACCATAGGGCAGATAGTAGGAACCTATTTAGAGGGATTGGTCATAAAGATATTGTGAAGGTATCTTTCTTAATCCCTACTTTAGTTAAGAAGGATTTGCAAACCATGTTTGGAAAGTTCCAGGAGGGGAGTGTGTGAAAGAATATTCTTGGGGTGGGGGTGCAAATGGTTCATGAAATGATTTCATTTTGCATGATGCTTTGGCTCATGAATATTGTTTGTCCATGGAGGGTACTTGAAAAGGGGATAAAGATGTAAATTGATTATAGTTTGATGCAATTCATGACTTCTTGAGAAATGTTTTTCTAAAGAGATAGAAGAAGGGACGGCACTTACTGACTGTGAGGAAATGCTGCTTATTAATCAATCAAGGAAACAATCAACGTTTGATTGCATTTTCTTTTTTTTTCAGATTTTTGCAAGGCAAATGGCATTAATTGGCTTGCCCAAGACCACACAGGTAGGTAATTATTAAGTGTCTGAGGCTGGATTTGTACTCAGGTACCCCTGACTACAGGGCCAGTGCTCTTTCCACTATGCCACCTAGCTGCCCTTTTGATTGCATTTTAATTGATATTGCACTTTGAACTTATCAAACATTCAGACAATCACTCAAGCTTTGATTTATAGCACTGTGATTGATATTACTTTGCTAGAAATTTTAGCAGGTCAGAGAAATGTGATAAAGGGGATGAACTACCAGATAGGGTAAAACAATAAGAGCATAAAAAAGAGAAAACTAGGTATTAGAGGGTAATACCAGGTAAAGAGACACAAAGATCTATTATAATGGAGGAAAAGAAGGGAATGTGAACTCTGAGTAAATCTTATTCATTAGATTTGGTCCAGGGAAGGATTAGGATACATTTCCACTTGGGTTTAAAAAACTTTTCTACTATACAGGAGGGAGAAAGAGAGGAAAGAAAAGGAAAGAAGGATTGATAACAGGGAAGGGAAAAGTATAAGTGAAAATACACTGAGCATTATCATTTAAAAGTTAAAGAGGAAAAGGAGTAAAACTTTGATGAGGAGAAATGAGAAGAAAGAAAATAGAAAAGTATAAATAGAGAATGAGACTTTGAAGGTAAACACAGAATTATTAATCTAGACTGTAAATGTGAATGGAATGAAATCTTCTACAAAGAGGAAACAATTAACAGAATGGACTAAAAAGCAGAATTCTATAATAAGTTGTTTACAAGAGACACATTTGAAGCAGAGATATACAAAGGAGAAAGGTAAAAGGCTAGAGCAAAATATATTGTGCTTTGACTGAAGTAAAAATAAATAAATCAAAGGTAGCTATCCTGATCTCAGACAAAGTAAAGCAAAAATAAATCTCATTAAAAGGGATAAGGAAGGAAACAACATTTTCTGAAAAGGGACCATAGGCAATGAAACTATATCATTATTAAAAATTGATATAGCTAGTGGCAGAGAATCCAAATTTTTAAAGGAGAAATGGTGAATTACAAGGAGACATAAACAGAAAACTTTAATAATGGGGATATAAACCTCTTTATCTCAGAACTAGATAAATCTAACAACAAAATAAACATAAAGGAAGTTAAGAAGGTAAATAAAATCTTCAAAAAATAAGATGATATACCTCTGGAGAAAATTTAATGGTGATAGATAATAATATCTTTTTCTCTGTATTAAGTGACATCATTGTCAAAATTGGTCATGAACTAAGGCATGAAAACCTTAAAAGCAAATACAATCAGGCAGAAAAAATAAATGCATATTTTTCAGATCATGATGCAAAAAAACCCTACATGTAATAAAGGACTATGGAAAGATAAAAAATTAACTGGAAAATAAATAACAATTTTAAAGAATGAGTGGATCAAAAAACAAATCAAAAAACAATAAATCATTTTATCCAAGAAAATGGTAGCAATGAGACATCAAATCAAAATTTATAGGATGCAGGGAAAACAGTTTTTAAGGTGAATTTTACATCTCCAAATTCTTATATGAACAAAATGAGAAAGAGGGGATCAATGAATTGGGTATATATAAAAAAAACTAGAGAAAAAGAAATTAAAGTTTCTCAATTAAAAATTCTGAAAATCAAGGGTAAGATTAATAAAATTAAAGCAAGAAAACCTTTGGCCTAATAACTAAATTTAAGAGTTTATTTAAAAATTCAAAAACTAGAAAAAACATTTTTGTTCTTAAGGAATTTGTTGATGGTATTTCAATTTCCTTTTTTTGAAATGAGATCATCTAAGTATGTTATTTTCTCTTCTGTTAGTCTAAGCAATTTGTATTCTTGTAAATATTCATCAATTTCATTCAGGTTATCAAATTTATTGGCATATAGTTGGGAAAAATAGATCTGAATTGTTATCTCTTTAATTCCCTTCTCATTGTTGGATAGTTCATCCTTTTCATTTTTTGATTTTGGCAATTTGGTTATCTTCTTTCTTTTTTTTAAATCAGATAAACCAAAGGTTTATCAACTGGCTTTTTCACAAAACTGCTTTTTTTCATAAAACCAATTCTTAGTTTTATTTTGGGATCAATGTTTTCTTGCTTTCATTTTTTCTAATCTATTCCTTGATTTTCTGAATTTCTAATGTAGTATTTAATTGGGGGATCTAAAATTTGTTTTTCCCCCTAGCTTTGTAAAATGCATATTAAATTCATTGATTTCTTCTTTCTTTATTTTATTCATATAATCATTTAGAGATATAAATTTCCCCCTCAAAATGTCATTGACTGTATCCCTTAAATTTTAGTATGTCTCATTATTAAAATTTTCTTCAATGAAATGATTTATTATTTATATTGTTTGCTGTTTTATCAATTGATTATTGAAAATTAAGTTATTTAGATTCCAATTAGTTTTTGGTTGCTCTTTCCATGATACCTTATCACGTGTAAGTTTATTGCATCATGTTCTGAGAAATAAATATTTATGGGGTGGCTAGGTGGCACAGTGGATAGAACACCAGCCCTGGAGTCAGGAGTACCTGAGTTCAAATCCAGCTTCAGAAACTTAATAATTACATAGCTGTGTGGCCTTGGGCAAGTCACTCAACCCCATTGCCTTGCAAAAACTAAAGAAACTATTTATTATTTCTGCCTTTCTGCATTTGATTATAAGGTTTTTATGTCCTAGAATATGATCAATTTTGGTATAGGTTTCATTTACTGCCAAGGAAATAATAAATTCTTTCCTTTCCCCATTTAGTTTTCTCCAGAGGTATATCATATCTAATTTTTCTAAGATTTCATTCACCTTCTTAAATGTCTTCTTGGTCTTTTGTTTGTTTGTTTGTTTTTGTGGTTAAATATACCTAGTTCTGAGAAAGAGAGGTAGAAGCTCCCCCATTATTAAAGTTTTGCTGTCTATGTTTCCTTGTAATTCACTCTACTTTTCCTCTAGGAATTTGGATGCTATCATGTTTAATTTTGATTTAGATGCGCCCTTTTAATATGTAGTTTCCTTTCTTATCCCTGTTAAAGAGAACTATTTTTGTTTTTGCTTTATCTGATATTAGGAATACTATTCTTGATTTTTTTTTTATTTCAGCTGCAGCATAATATATTTTGCTCCATCCTTTAACCTCTACCCTTTCTGTATCCCTCTGCTTCCAATGTGTTTCTGGTAACCTATATATTATAAGAGTCTGGTTTTTAATGCATTCTGTTATATGTTTCCATTTTAAAGGCCAGGTTATCCTATTCACCTTTACAGTTAAGATGACTAATTCTGTATTTCCCTCCATGCCATCTTTCCCATTTGCATTTTTCTCTTTCCTTTCTTCTTATTCTTCTCACCAAAGTTTTACCCCATTTCCTCTTTTTTAACTTTTCTTTTAAAATATAACTTTCAGTTTATTTTCACTTATACCTTCACCTTCCCTTTTATCAGTCACTTCTTCCCTTTTCTTTCACTTCCCTCCCCTCTTCCCTGTAGAGTAGGATAGATTTTTCTTTAAAAACAAGTGGAAATGTAACTTATTCCCTCTCTGGAACAAATCTATTGAATAGAATTTACTCAGGGTTCACATCCTCCTTTCATGCCCTCTAAAATTATAACTTTTGCCTTTTCACCTCATGTTATTTCTCATTCATGTATTATTAATCAAGTATCATCATTCACAACTTGATTAACTGATTGTATGAAAAGCAGCATTGCCACAAAGTCACTAAACATCCTCTCCACTTCTGTCCCATGCAAAGTACACTTTTCAATAATCTTGAATTACATCAAATTATAGCCATTTTTAAATCTACATTTAGGTGTCACTGCAGAGAAAGTGGTATATTATGTTCTATCCCCATTAATTTCTCCAGAGATTTGTAAATCTAAATTTTCTAGCATTTTATTTACCATCTTACCTTCCTTCATGTTTATTTTGTGGTTAGCTCTATTTAATTCTGACAAGAGGTTTATATCACCTATTATTAAACTTTTACTCTCTGTAATCTTGTAATTCACTCAGCTTTCCTCTAGTAATTTGGATGCTATATCACTATGTGCACATATGTTTAAGAATGAAATAATTTCATTGCCTATGGTGCTTTTTAAGAATATGTAGTTTCCTTCCTTTTCCCTTTTAATGAGGTTGATTTTTCCTTTTGCTTTATCTGAAATCAGTACCACTATCATTGATTGTTTTAGGTTTGTTTTTTTTTTTTGTTTTTTTTTTTCATTGATTGTTTTATTTCATCTGTGTGTATCTCTCTGTTTCAAATGTGTTTCTTGTATACTACATATTGTAAGATTCTTTATTTTAATCCATTCTTCTATCTGCTTCTAATTTTATGAGAGAATTCATACAATTCACCCTTATGGTTAAGAGTACAAATTCTCTATTTCCCTCCATGTCATCCCTGTTTGTACTTTTCTTTCCTCTTCTCTCATTTTTCTTCAACAATGTTTTGTTTCCTTACCCCTTTACCTGTTCTTTTAAATTTAAATTTTCAGTTTATTTTCATTTATACCTTCACCTTCCTTTTTAATAAACCCTACTTCTTTTTTCTTTCTGTCCTCCCCCTTCTTGGAGAAAAGGATAGATTTTTTAAATCCAAGTGGAAATGTATCATATCTATTGAATAGAATTTGCCCAGTGTTCACATCCTTCCATCTTTCCCTCTAGTTTAATAGATCATCATGCCGCTTCACCTGATGTTCTGTATTGGTAAAAATACTATCAATCAAGTATACCAACAATTAAAAAATGGTCAGTCAAAGCCTGACTGATTGCTTGGTACTCTTGAAGTAGTATTATCCAAAACACAAACCCAAACTGATTCATTGATTGCTTGATTGTTTGATAAGCAACATTGCATCATAGTCACTAAGTACCTTCCCATCTTCTGTCTAATTGAAAATACACTTCTCAAGAGGCATGAATCATATCAAATTGCATTTATTTTATCCTTTAACATTTGTTCAAGTACTGTCCAAGGTAACACAATCCTCAATCAGAGCATCATACAAAGTCAAATCATTTTATGAATAATTTGTTCCCCCCGCAACAAATATACTCCTTCCCATACTCCACCACTTTAGTTTCCCAATCATGGTATTTATACCCTTGTAAACTGAAGTATGGAATAAATCCAAATCTTCTAAATAGGTTCTAACATTCTTACCCTAAGACCACTCCTGGTTTAGTAAACTATTGAATCTTTAAAGGCTCTAAGGACTGGAATGCTCTGAAGGTCTCTCTTAAGAACTTTACAATTGATTGTAAGTTATGGGAGACACTGAAAAGGGACTGCTTATCATAGGATGCCCTCATCAGAGAATGTGCTAATCTTTAAGAGTAAAGCAGAATTAAAGTATATCAAAGGAAAATGAGACATTTAAATTTACAGTAAACACATGAGTTTTTAATCTGGACTTTTTCTCTCATACATAATGATTTCATCTTGGACACTTTAATGGAAAAACAGGAATCACCGGTATCTTTTCAATCTTTTCAATTATATTAAGCCCTTTAACTATGTTAAGAAAAATTCAGTTCTCAAGAATTATAACTGTTATATCTTACCTTTTAAGATTATCTTCAATTTGATGTTCATGTTTTGTTTATTTACCTTTTTCATGAATTTCTTGAGTCTTGTATTTGGAGAATGAATTCTCTGTTCATTTCTGGTCTTTTTATTAGGAAATTTTGGATGTTATCTGTTTAATTGAATGTCCATCTTCTCCCTTGACAAAATATGCTGAATTTAGTAAGGTAATAAATTCTTTATTCCATTCCAGGGTCCTTTGCATCCTCATATATGTCATTCCATATACTCTGGTACTGCCAATTTGAAACTAAGTCCTGCTTAAGTATAACTGTGTTTCCTCTATATATAAATCCCTACTTTTGCTTCTTTAAATTATTATTTCCTTCATTTGAGAATTTGGAAATTTGGCTATGATAATCCTGGGAGGTTTTATGCTGGGATCTCTTTCTGGAAGAATTTTGTGTATGTTTTCAGTGGCTATTTTGTCCTCTTGTTCTAGCTGATTTGGGCAGTTTTCCCTGATATTTTCCTGAAAGATTTTTTTCCAGTTTCTTTTATTTATGTAGATTTTCTTGTAGTGCAACAATTCATAATATCTCTCCTATATCTATTTTCCAGGTCATTTGTTTTTTCCTAAAAGGTACTTTACATTTTCAATTTTTTTCAGTGTTGTTCCTTTATTTAATGGAAACTTATAGTTTCATAAATTCATTGGTTTATATCTGTCAAATTATAATTTATAGGGTTTTATTTTCTTCAGATAATTTTTGTGTTTCTTTTTTCTAGTTGGTTAATGTTATTCATTGCTGAGTTGCATTCCTTATCCAGTTGGTCAGTTTTATTTTTTGAAGAGTTTTCAGTTGATTTATTATTTTCTCTTTTATAAAAGTTGATTTCTTTTGTCAATTTTTGATAATTTTCCTTCATGAATCTCTTTTTATTTCTATTTCTCTTCTCCCTTTCTTCTTTGCTTTTGATATTTTTAAAATTCTTCTATGAGCTTTTGGATTTGAATCCAATTCAAAGACCCTTTTGAGGCTTCCCCTTTCAGTAATTTTTCACTTTTTTCTTCATCTGAAATGGTATTTTCATCAACTTCATCTGCAAAGTAGCTATTTAAAGTCAATGCTCTTTCAGTGGTTTTTGCTCATCTTGACTGTGTGAGCTCTAATCCTGGGGTACAGGAAGTACAGATCCAAGTTTTTTATGCTGGGGCTGGGATCTGGTCCCTGGTTTTTCATTGGCTAAGATGTTGTCTATGCAGCCCAGACCTTGTCTTTGCAGAAATTCTTTTCCTCCTTTATGTCCAAGTTCTGTCTATGCAGTAGTTTGTTCCCAAACCAGTACTATCTTTTGCTCCAGTAGTTCCAGATTTCAAACTTGATTTGGGATTGGAACCTTCCCTGGTGACTAGCTAGATACTGGTTATTGCCAAACTTTTGGGACCTAGCTAAAAACTTCCCACTAGCTTTGAAACTCTTCCCCTAGCTAGACTTTACTTCTCCTTCCACTTCTCCCCCTCTACCCCGAGAGACAGACCTTCACTGAAGATCCTCCATGATGTCTAGAGTTGAAAACTTCTTTGGATATTGTCTTTTTTTTGGCGTGATCTGTGGCTTTAATGTCTGTGCAGAGGTTTCATTTTGTTTTATTTCCCCTTTCCCTCAAATGGACAGACCTTCACTGAAGATGCTCCATGATGTTTACTGTTGAAAATTTCTCTGGATCTTCTATTTTTCTTGGTGGGATCTGTAAATTGAATGTAACTGTAGAGGTTTTATTTATCTTTTTTAGATAAACATCCAGGAGAATGTTAGCTTCAGGCTTCTGTCTTGACTCTTGCCCTGAAAATCTACCCTCAAATGTAAAGCAATATGTCATTATGATGAACAAAGAATTCACTTTTGTGTCTTTCCAAGTATTGTACTTAGAGCTAACAAAAAAAGAATAGCATTTAGTTCCTTACTGGATATCAAGGATAAAGAATCAAGACTATGAGCCCTCTCAATAAGGGCCAAGATGGCAACATCAAGCTAACATGTTCCTGGAACTTTTTCTTAACAAAGAGAAATGAAGCTTCTGTGATAGCATTTAACTTATAGATGCCCCCCAAAAAAGAGAAGATTCAAAGAAGTTTTTAACAGTAAAGATCATGGAGGAACTTCAGTGAATGTCTTTTAGGATGAAAGGGAGAAATAAAGACCAGGAAGCAAAAGAGTGGGAAAGCCAGTGGAAGACTTTTTATGGCAGTGCAGTATGAGTCCCTACAACTTGACAACAGCACAGGTCCCAGCAGTTACATCATAAACCAATAGTGAGAGTCCCAATGCCAAACAAAATCTGAACCAAGGGAATGCTGGGGAGAAAAGAGGGAACTGTGTTGGGAACAAACCAATGTTAAGTCAGAACCTGGACACAATGGAAGTAACGAACATTTGCAAAGGCAAAGTCTGGACTGCATAGGCAGCATCTTGGCTATGGACAAGACAGGAGTCAGAATTCAGCACCAGCATAAAGAGTTTAAATCTATACTCCCTTTACCCGAGGAGAAGAGCTAAAAAAAAAGATGAGCAAACAAGCTAAAATAATGCTCACTATGGAAAGTTACTTTTCAGATAAAGAGTATAACAATGCTACGTCAGAAGAAGCAATCAGTGAAATGTCTCAAAAGAATGTATGAATTGGACTCAATTCCAAAAGCACATAGAAGAGGAATTCAAAAGAATTCAAGAGAAAAGGAATTCAAAAGCCAAAGATGAGAGGAAGAAGAAAAATGGAAAGATAAATGAGAGGCATACAGGAAAATTCTGAAAAAATTGATCAGTGAATTCAGCACGTTTAAAAGGGAAGCACAAAAGTAAATTAAAGAAATTATAATTGAACAAATAACCAATTGATTAATAAGTTTACAATACTCCATCAAACAAAATAAAAATGTTGAAAAAATTGATTGAACAAATTATAAAGTATCTTTTAGGAAAAACAAATGACATGGAAAATAGATCTTGGAGAGAGAGAGAGATAATCTATGAATAATCAGACTACCAGAAAACCTCGATCAAAAAAAGAACCTAGAAAACATTGTGCATGAAATTATCAGTAAAAACTGTCAAAATCCGATAGAACAAAAAGACAATAGAATCATTGAAGGAATAGACAGAACCCCTCCCAAAAGAGAGAACAGGATAAAACCTCCAAGGATTGTTATAGACAAATTCCAGAACTCTCAAAGGAGAAAAAAAAACAAAGCAATTTAAATACATAAAAACACAAAAAGACTCATACAGGAGCTATCTCAACACTGAAGAACCTGTAATACCATATATCAGAAGGCAAAAGACCTGGGATTACACCCAAGATTTTAAGATCCTGCAAAATATGCAAAATATGCAAAACTCATATGTCGGGGGGGGGGGGAATGATAGATGTTCAATGAAACAGAATACTTCCAGAATCTCGTTATATGAAGACCTTAACTGAAAAGAGAATGCAAGGTGCAGAGTAAAGATGGCAACAGGAGAAGATGCTCTCTTACATGCTCTCTCTCAAAACTTAAATACTAAGGACTCTAAATAAATTTTTGAGAGACAGAACTCACAGAGGGATCCAGTGAGGAAGTTTTCCAGACAAAGGTAATCTGGAAAATAGCAGAAAGGCTCCATTCCATGGGATTAGAGGGGTGGCCTGCCAGACTGAAGGAACTTCAGCCTTCCAGAGGTAGCCCCAGGGCACCTGGGAGCAGCAGCTCATGACAGAGCTTGGAATGCAACAAAGAATCAACTACCCAGCAAAACTGAACATACTCTTCCAGGGAAAAAGATGGACTTTCAATGTACCAGAGGGACTTCAGATGTTCCTGTTAGAATGTCTAGAGCTGAACAGAAAGTTTGATCTTCAGGTACAGGTCTCAGGTGAATCATAGAGAGTGGAGGAGAAAGGCACACCTTGAGGGACTTAATGATGATGAACTACATGTATTCTGGCATAGAAGAATGATATTGATAATACTCATAGGAAACTTCTCATTTAACAGAGCAAATAGAAGGAACTTTTATGGTTGTAGCACAGAAGAGAGACCTGAGTTTGAAGATATAATATATTCTAAAAATGGAGTCAATGGCTAAAAGGGAAATGTAATGGGAGTAAGAGAAAGTAGAGGTAGAATAGGCTAAGATATTTCATATAAGAAGAGTTTTTTTTTTCAATGAGCTGTTGCAATGATATGGAAGGGGGGAAGGTGAGGGGGATGCAGGAACCTTCGCTCTCATTAGAGTTAGTTAAGAGAAGAAAGAGTATATACATATATATATATATATATAAATATGTATGCATATATATATATATATATATATATATCTATATATATATATATATATACACTCAATGGGGTATAGACATCTAGAGTAAGAAGGAGAGAAGGGGGACAGGGGCAAGGGAGGATGTGAGTGATGGATGAGAGGATGGATCGTGGTAGAGAGTGGTCAGATATAACATATTTTCTTTTTTACTTCTTTCAAGGGGCTGGGATTGGATGGCCTGCCTGGGAACACACTGCCGGGTGGTTGCTGGGCCTTAGGGGTGGTAGTTGGGCTCAGGGCCTCTTGGCCCCAGGGCTGGTGATTAGTCAGCTGTGCCAGTCAGCTACCATACAGCACATTTAAGAAAAAAGGAAAGAGTGAAAGGAGAGAGAGAGAAAATATAGTGTATGGTAGTGTGGAAGACAAATGGAGGGAGTTGTGATCAGCAATGGCAACAGTGGAAAATTATGGAACTATCTTTTGTGATGGACGTATCCTAAAGAATGTGATCCACCTGTGACTTACCTGGTGGTGTTGGAACATAGACTGAAGCAGATTTATTATTATTATTGTTGTTGTTATTTTGGGGGGGAGGTGTTTGCTGGTCAGATGGGGTTGTGTGGCTTACCTGAGTTTGCACAGTTGAACGATAATTGCGTGTCTGAGTCCAAATTTGGACCTGGATGCTACTGACTCTGGGGCTGGTGCTCTGTCCACTGTGTCACCTGACTGCCCCCCAATCAAATTTTCAAAAGAATGTTTTCTAGATATAGAAAAAATACCAATATTCATATAGAAGACTAAAAGATCAAGAATTTCAGGAGTAGAGAGATTGTGTAGCTGTGTCCTCCCACACTCTCTTGCCAGCTAATACTCATCTCTCTGTCTATTAACCTGTCATGGTATTGCTACACTCTTGCTGCTTGTTCTTCACAACCACCCCCCCTTCCACCGGGACCTCAGCACTGCTGCCACTGCTGCCAGAACAGCTTCTGGTGAACCCACATAGAGCTCCTATCTTGGGGGTGACAGAAGTATTTACAAGCAACATCGATAACAAGAAGAGGCGTTCAGGCCTCCTGAAATGATAATGGGAAGTCCTAACTTCTCCCAGACATGAGATAGAGGATCAAATTTCAGGGAAGAACTTACACAAAGATTACCTGACCATTGGATGACTGGCTGACTTTTGCAAGGCATCAGCAGAGTTGACTCTGGGAGAAAATAATGAGGGTCTGAAAAACAAATGATATTCACTTTATGCACCATTTCTGGGACAGGAGCCTTGAGGGTGGGAATCCGTTTTTCTGTAATGGTTCTTCAAATTCAGCTGGAGAATTAATCCTGGAGAAATCAGACCCTCATCTTCAGGGATACTGGCATGCAGCTGAATGACTGTCTCCTCTATGACTCCAACACTTATAGCGTTGATTTCACAAAAGCTATTGAAGACATTTTAAAAGTCCCCAAAACAGAGTCTTATCTTTTGTTATAACTGTGCTCACAACCACAAGAGAGTCAATTCTCACCATGAGAAGTAGAAAGAAATAGGATCAACGGTAAAGCAAAGGAAACTCTTTCTTTTTTTTTTTTGACATGGCATACCAGGGCTTTGCTAGGGGCTATAACAAAGGATGCTTATGCTGTTCTCCACTTCATTGATCACCCTAATGTTAATTTTAATGTGTCTCTCCCTGTCTCTCTCTCTCTCTCTCTCTCTCTCTCTCTCTCTCTCTCTCTCTCTCAGTCATATGCCAAGAACATGGGCCTCTATGATGAACATGTGGGAGTCTTTACTGTGGTTTTTAAAGATACTGATGAGGCCAAAACCTTCTCAATTGCCTCCATGATCCTGAATAGTCCTGATCTGAGGACTCAGAGCTGAAAGAGGTGAAAGGTATAGCAGATTGCATCATTAGCATGTGTATCCAGCTGGTTTCCAACTTCTAGAAAAAGGATTTCTCCTACAATTGGCAGCACACCACTGACCAGATTGACATATTTTGTTTCATACGCCTGAAAATTGAGCAAGTAGAATGGCTGACCAAGGATTTTTCTTATCAATATGAGCAAAGATGGTCACATTTATGTAGTAGGGGTCATAGCAGAACTTTGTTACATGGAAAAATTCTTAAAACCAGATCTTTCTTGTTGGTGGAAATGTGAACTCATTCCACCTATCTGAAGAGCAATTTGGAATTACACTTAAAGGACAATAAAAATGTGCATACCTTCTGATCCAGCAATACTACTCCTGGGTCAAAATATTGAAGAAATCATGAAAAAAAGGATAAAAACATGACTTGTATGCAAATGTTCATAGAAGATTTGTTTGTGGTGACAAAGAATTTGAAATTGAGGGGATGTCCATCAATTGGAGATTGCCTGAACAAATTGTGGTATATGTACAATATAGAACATTATTGTTCTATTAGAAAACCAGAAGGGATGGGAATTCAGAGAAGCCTGGAAAGACTTTTATGAACTGATGCTGAGTGAGATGAGCAGAACCAGAAGAACATTGTATACCATAACAGCAACATGGGCGTGATGATCAACCTTAATGACTTGCTTGTTTCAAATTGTAAAATTCAAAACAAAAAAAGATAGGTAGAAACTACTATTGCATATAATTGGAAAAAAATAAAATATTTATATTTTAAAAAACCAAAAAGAAAAAAGAAAAGAGAATTCAGTTCCTAAATACACAATTCAGGAGATACTTAAAAAGGTAAATGTAAAGGAGAAGGAAAAAACAAAACAAATATTAGTCAAAACCATCAAATACTCTATAACCTAAAAAGGGAAGCTATAACATTTCTAACTAGTGAGAATCTGGCTTCTCTTAGGATAATTAAAGGGTCCAGTATATATTTTTAGAAATTGGACTTAGAGTATCTCCCCATTGAAGAGACTCATGATGACATCACTATGTTTGAGACAAAAGCCTGATGAAAAGCAGGGGTATTAATTCTAAATTTCATGTCTCAGTATCCTTTGACCCACTTTAATTATGCTTTCCTGACAAACCTCAGCACTTTATTTGATGAAAACATCATAAATTGGGCAGTCCTGAGTGGAGATCTCCCCTATCTCAAGATTATTTTTAAAGTTCCCAAACTCAGAGCCTCCCAGTACAGAGACCTTTGAAATTCATATTATTAATTAAATCATGGTTGGACTTAACTCTCACTTTATTAAACAAGGTGTTTAAATACCCAATGTAGGGAGGTAAGCAGTAAATTGAGGGAGAAAACAGGCTTGAGGGGAGGGGTTAAATAATTCATGAAATGATTTGGCTTTCCATGATACATTGGTTCATGAGGATTGTGTGTCCTTGGAGGGTACTTGTTAAGGGGGTATAGTAAAAAATGATTATAATTTGATGTAATAAAAGACTCACAAAAGAACTCTTCTAATAAGACAGAAGAGGGGAGGATATTTAATGACTTTGGGACAAAGCTGCTTATCAAACAATCAAGCAAGTAATCTGTGATCATACTTTGATAACACTTTGATTTTATCAATCAATGAATCAAGCCATGTTTGATGATACCTGATGAATAGTACTTGAGTGATAAATAATACCAGGCAAAGAGACACAATGATTAATAGTTTTAGAAGGAATGAATGGAGGGTGTGAACACTAAGTAAATTCTGTTCAGCAGCTTTGGCTCAGAGAGGGAATAATATGCAGGCCTACTTGGGTTTAGAAATCTCTCCTACTCTACTGTGAATAGAGGGCTAGGCAAAGGAAAAGAAAAAGGAAGAAGGGAATCATAAAAGGGAAGCTGAGGGTATTCGTGAAAATTAATTGAAAGTTAAATTTAAAAATTAAAAGTTAAAGGAGAAAGGGAGTAAAAGTTGGGTGAGTAGGAATAAAATGAAAGGAAAGAGAAAAATATAAATGAAAAAAGATAGCATGGTGGAGAAATACAGAATTAGTCATCATAATTGTAAATGTGAGTGGGATGAATTATCCCTTAAAACAGAATTGAATAGCAGAATGGAATAAAAACCAGAATCCTAGAATATGTTGTTTACAAAAAATACATGTGAATCACAGAGATACACAAAGCATAAAAGGAAAAGGATGGAGCAAAATATACTATGATTAAACTGAAGTAAAAAAAATCAGGGGGAAGAGATCCTGATCTCAGATAAAGTAAATACAAAAATTAATCTCATTAAAAAAGAAATAAGGAAAAAATCTAAATCTTCTTAAAAGGCACTATTGGTAATGAAGCTATACCATTACCAAACATGTATGCACCTAGTGGCATAGCATACAAATTCCTAGAGGAAAAGCTGAATGAATTACAAGGAGACATAGACAGAAAAATTTTAATTAAGAGGGACCTTAACTTCACGTTCTCATAACTAGATAAATGTGACCACAAAATAAACAAGAAGGAAGTTAAAAAAGGTGAATGAAATTTTAGAAACTTTGGATATGATAGATCTCTGGTGGAAAGTTAATGGGGATAAACAGGAATAGTCCCTTTTCTTGGCAATACATGGCACCTATACCAAAAGGAACCATGTGCTAGGGCATAAAAACTTTACAAACAGTTGAAGAAAGGTTGAAATGATAAATGAAAACTCCTCAGACTATGATACAAAAAAAATTACATGATATAAAGGGTCATGGAAAGAGAAATCAAATACTAAATGGAAACTAAATAACTTACTTTTAAATAATGTGTGGATCAAACAACAAACAATAGAAATAATCAATAATATATTAAAAAATGACACTAGTGAGATATGACATCTTTAAGTAATGTAGTCAAGGCAACTTTGAGGGGAATTTTTATATTTCTAAATGTCTTTATGAATTAAATAGAAAAACAGGAGATCAATGAATTATGCATGCAAATAAAAAAATCTAGAAAAAGAACAAATTAAAGATCCCCAATTAAATACAAAATTAGAAATTCTGAAAATCAAGAAAGTGATTAATAAAATTGAATACAAGAAAGCCATTGATCCACTATATAAAACTTAGAGTTGGTTTTATGAATAAGGCAATAACATAGATAAAACTTTGGTTAACTTTATTTTTTGATAGAGAGAAGAAAACCAAATTACCAATATCAAAAACAAAAAAGGTGAACTAACCATCAATTAGAAAGAAATTAAAGAGATATGGCAGATCTAATTTGCCAACTGCATACACAAAAAAATGGATAACCTGAGTGAAATTAATGAATATTTACAAAAATTTAAACTGCTCAGATTAACAAAAGACAAGATAAATTACTTAACATAATTGCAGAAAAAGAAATTGAAGGTACATCAATAAACTCCAAATGCAAAAGTCTCCAGGTTCAGATAGATTGCAAGTGAATTCTACCAAGCATTTAAGGATAAATTAATTACTATTCAATATTAACTACTTTAAAAAATAGGAGATGAAGCATTTCTTCCAAATAGCTTTTATAACAGCAACATGTAGGTGTTACATAAACCAGGAAGAACCAAAACAAAGAAGATAATAGCTCAATCTCCCTAATGAATATTCATGTAAAAATGTTAAATAAAATTTTAATAGTGGGACAAAAGACTTATACCAGGTACACAGGGGTTGTTCAATATTTAAAAAATGCAATATAATGAATATATAAATAGCAAAACCAACATAAATCAAATGATTATCTCAATAGATTCTGAAAAAGCCTTGACAAAGTGCAACATCCATTCCTATTAGAAAGAATAAGAATAAATGCAGTTTTCATTAAAATAATAAATAGTATCTATCAAATAATAATCAATATTAAATAAAATTGATAGGAACTTGGAGCATTTCTACTAAAATCAGGAAGCTCTAACAATAAGAGAAGAAAAAGAAATTGAAAAAATCAGAACTGTCAATGAGGAAGCAAAGATTTTACTCTTTGTAAAAGATGTGTTGATATAGTTAGAGAAACTGAGAAAATCATTTAAAAACTTCTTGAAACAACAAAAAAGGATATTAAAATAAACCCACATAAATTTTAAGCAGTTCTATATTTAAATACAAAGCACAAGAGCAAGAGATAGAAAGAGGCATTTCATTTAAAGTAATTATAGACAACATCAAATACTTGGGAATGTACCTCCTAAGACAAAGCCAAAAACTGTATGAACATAATCATATATTCATAACCATATGAACATAATTATAAACTATTCTCACCCAAATAAAGTTGGATCTAAATACTTGGAAAAAATGTCAATTGCTCATGGTTAAGTCAAACTAATGTAATAAAATTGATAATTCCACCCTAATTAAATTACTTATTCAGTGTCATACCATTCAAACTATCAATGAATTATTCTACCAAGATAGAAAGAATAGTAATAAAATTAACCTGGAGCAAAACTTAATCAATAAAACAAGGAAAATGATAATTAATAATGTACAGGAAGGTGACCTAGCTCTACTAAATCAAAAACTATACTATAAAATGGCAGTCATCAAAACTGCCTGGTACTGGTTAAGAAAAAGAGTAAGGGAACAGTGGATTAGGTTAGGTTCAAAAGAAACTGCAGTAAATGACTACAGCAATCTTCAGTTTGATAAACCCAAATACATTAGCTTCTTGGATAAGAACTCACTGTTTGACAAAAATTGTTGGGAAACCTGGAAAATAGTATCACAAAAATTAGACATGAATCTAGATCTCACACCTTATACCAAAACAAAATCAAAATGGTACAGGATTTAGACAAAAAGGGCAACCATAGATAAATTAAAAGACTAAGAATTACTGTAGCTATCTGATCCATGGAAAGGGGACAAATTTATGACCAAACAAGAAATAGAATAAATTATAAACTGCAAAATAAATGATTTTTCTTATATTAAATTAAAAAGGTTTTGCTCTAATAAAATCAATGCTGCTAAAATAAAAAGGAAAGCTGAAGGAAACAATTTTCAAAACTAGAAAACTAGGAAACGATTTTTGAAACTATAGGTACTGATAATGGTCTCATTTCTACAATATTTAGAGAATTACATTAATTTTATAAGATTACAAATCATTCTTCAATTTATAAATGGCCAAAAGATATGAATAGATATTTTTCAAATGAAAAAATTAAAGATATATACAATCACATAAAAATGCTCCAAATAATTATTGATTAGAGAATGTAAATTAAAACAACTCTTAGATATCACCTCACACCTTTCAGATTGACTAAGATGACAAAAAGGGATAGTGATTAGTATTAGAAAAGTGATGGGAAGATTGGGACATTAATGAATTGTTGGTGCAGTTGATAAATGATACAACCATTCTGATGAGCTATAATGGACAAAGAGCAATAAAACTGTTCATTCCCTTAAAGCCAGCAAATTCAAAACTACACTTAAATCCAGAAAAAAATCATAAAAAATGGGAAAAGTCATACATGTTCCTAACTATTCATAACACCTCTTTTTGAAGTGAAAAATAATTAGAAATTGAGGGGATGGCCATCAGTTGGGTAATGACTAAACAATTTATGGTACATGAATAATGTGGAATATTGTTATTCTATAAGAGACCATCAATGGTTGGACTCTAGGGAATCATGATATGAGTTATAGGATCTGATGTTTAGTGAAGGGAGCAGAACCAAAATAACAATGTATATGTCAACACAACATTGTGAGATGGTCAACCTTGACAGAAGCAGCTACCCTCAGTAGTTCAGAGAACTATTAGATTAGATATGAACAATTATATCCCCATCTAAAGGAAGAAAAACAAAATAAAGCAAGAAAAAACCCCAAAAGTTAAATAACCTTCTGAATCTGATGAACACTTTTTAAAAAAATCTCTTCTATATCTTTTTCCCTTAATCCTAATTCCTCATACTGAAAATTACTAATCTATAAACATGTTTATCAGAAACATGTATGTTCAATCTTAGCCTGACTGTTCGCTTCTTAGGGGAGGAGGGTGGGAAGGAAGGATGGAAGGAAATTGTATAGCTTCAAAATGTACATATGCATATGAATGAATGTCAAAAAACCTTATTAATGTGGATTTGCAAAAATGTAAATAGAAAAAGACTATGAGCCCTGTCGTTTTCAGGTAAAGCCATCCTCTCATAGGTAAATTTCCAAGGTTATTACCTTATCTTGGATGTATGAGATCCCACATTTAATTATTGTCACTTTAATTAAATTATATTTTACATATTTGTTCATCTCCAATTCTTGTCCCAGTGCCTCCAATATTTGAATCTAAGCCCACTTGAGAATTTTTCATATACCCTCTTTCTTTGCCCTGTCCATATGCCTGTAACTTTATGACTTCCATTCATATTGTTGGATTTACTTACAAAGATGTGAATCCTTCTCTTTATGGGAATGCTGCTCTTGATTAGAAAGCCAAAATCACCCACATAACATTAATATTTTTGGCCTTCTTTTTTGTTTGCTCTTGTTTCCTTTGCCATATATAGTATACAAACAAACTCATTTCTCTCTATTCCTCCCTATTTGTTATTTTCTGTCCTTATCCAATGATATTTTCTCAATGAACCCAAGATCCTAGATAATTATACTAATTTGTCTAAGATTTCATTTTGGAATACTAATAAAATAATAATCTACTATCTTTCTTTTAGATCACAATATGGTCCATTTTCAAAACATCCACTCTTTTATGTTGCTTCGTATTTTCATTTTATTCAGACAGATAGAGAGAGAGAGAGAGAGAGAGAGAGAGATAGATAAACTTTATCTTCTTCCATTAGATTATAACTCCCTGATGACTGAATATGTATTCAAGTTATCTTTATATTTTCTTTCATTAAGAACAGGTAGAATTTAAAATATAGTTATTGAATGAATCTTCAATTCTTTTGTTTTTCTTTCCCCAAATACTGCTAATATTCAAAAAGGAAGCCACCACTTTGACTTGGTGCTTATTTTACTTGAAATTAAGGGTTTTTGCCTTTTTTAAAATTTATTTTTTTAATCTCATTTTGTACAAATTTTTTTTTACATTAATAAAATATTCTTGTTTACAAGTATACAAAATACCCCTCCTCCCCCACGAATATAGACAGACTTGCTTGGGCGAAAAAAGTAAAGGGGAGAGAAAACAATTAAAATAAAAATATAGTAATAATTGTAGGTATGGCCAGGAAGCACAATGGATGAAGCACCAGCCCTGCAGCTATGAGCACCTGATTCCATATCCAGCCTCGTAAACCCAACTATCACCCAGCTGTGTGATATGCAAGCCACCCGATCCCCACTGCCCTGCAAAAACCAAAAGAGAAAAGAAAAAATAAGACCCAAAATAAAATAAAATAGTAATAATAGTAGGGGTGGCTGGGTGGCAGACAGAGCATTGGCCCTTGAGCCAGGAGCACCTGGGTCCAAATCCAGCCCCAGACACCTAAATATCACCCTGCTATGTGGCCCCAGGTAGGCCATCCAGCCCCACTTGCCCTGCACCCTCCCCTAAATAATAATAACAAAAAATGTGCTTGAGACTTTGTTCCAATACCAACAACTCTGTCATGGGTGGATCTCATACTTTATGATAAGACCATCACAAAAGTTACTTCCATATTTTTCCACCGCTGCCATTGTTAATTGCAACTCCCTCCTTTCTTATTTCTCCACTACCATGTACACTATTTTCTCTCTCCTTTCACTCTGAATCTGCTGTAGGGTCGTTGACTGGCTCAGCATACAGATCCCTAGTCCTGGGGCCAAGAAGCCCTGAGCCCCCATAACACCCTGTAGGCCTACCATCCACCTGGCCCCATGGTCCTGGGTAGGCCTTCCAATCCCAGCCCCTTGCAAGAAGCAAGAAAGAAAATGTGTTATATCTAACCAGTCTCCCTCCATGTTCCATCCTCTCCTCCTTTATTCACATCCCCACCGCTTCCCCCTGCTCCCCCCTCCTTCTTACTCCAGATGTCTATACCCCATTGAGTATATATGCTGTTTCCTCTCCTAGCTATCTCTGATGAGAGCAAAGGTTCCCTCATTCCCCCTTGCCCCCCCCCTTCCATATCATTGCAATAGCTCATTGTAATAAAAAAAATCTTATGTGAAATATCTTGGACTATTCCCCCTCTCCTTTTTCTTTCTCCCATTCCATTTCCCTTTTTTTCTATTGACTCCATTTTTACACCATATTTTATCTTCGAATTCAGCTTTCTCCTGTGCTTCAAGTATAAAAGCTCTCTCTAACTGTTCTATTAACTGAGAAGGTTCATATTAGTATTATCAGTGTCATTTTTCTATGCAGGAATACACGCAGTTCATCCTCATTAAGTCCCTCATATTCCCCCCATCTCCTCCAGTCTCCATGCTTCACCTGAATCCTGTATCTGAAGATCAAACCTTCTATTCAGCTCTGGCCAATTCAAAAGGAACATTTGAAATCCCCCCTGGTTCATTTAACGTCCATCTTTTTCCC